>NC_057791.1:9096801-9403676 GCF_014905175.1 Aphidius gifuensis | reverse complement strand
TTTTGTAAAAAAATAATAAATAATTAAAATGATCTCTTATTTTATTAGTTAATAATAATAAACATTCATAAACAACGACACACACTCAGCAGCTGTCAGTTGGGTGGTCCAAGAGCGCTATTTCGCCCTCTTTGTATAATTTTTAAAACTAATTCACCCGTCGATTTTTATACACATTTTTAGCTTACGGAGTTTGTCTTCTTGTTCTCTATTCTTCATGGTAACTGCTTTTACCAGTTGATACGCAAAAATGAGTAGGTTAACCATCATTCTATAGTATTTCTCGATTATCAATAAATTTTTCCATTATTTTCCACTTTTCCTTTCCGAGAAAGTTTTATTAACCTTGTCAAGAGTTTTTTTCTTTTTAGAAGGATTCATTTCCTTGACAAGAGTATTTTTTTTTCTTCTTCCGAGAAAGCTTTACTGACGTTGTCAGGAGTTTTTTCTCTTTTTAGAAGGATTCATTTCCCTGGCAAGAGTATATTTCAAAACGTCTTAATTTTATAAAATTAAATATATACTGAATATATATTAAAAAATATGAGTCGTAATTCTTTTTATATACGTATAATTTTTTCAACTAGAAAAAAAATGTCTGACTTCGATCAATTCGAATTCGATAGTAGAATCGTTTTAAGTTCTGATTCATTGCTGAGAGATGAGGAAATTGACTTTTTCGCCAGTTTATTGCATGAAAAATTCAATTATGAGTTTATACGCTGTTGGGCTTTCCAACATGTTGATCTCGTAGTACAAATACCGGCTAATAGGAAACATATTCAAATTTTACATACAGCAGCTTTGGATATTCCTAATAAGGAAGCATATGAAACGATCGGTGGTCATTGGATATGTAGTTATTATGATGGTGATTTGACTCATATTTATGATTCCTTAAACAATTTAAAATTATATGATCAAATTTTGAATAAGTTGCTGATGTTATATGGCAATGCATTTGATGAAGAAATTGTAGAATTTCACACAGTACAGAAACAAACTAACAGTTCTGATTGTGGAGTATTTGCTATTGCAAATGCAGTAACTCTTGCATTAGGCGGAAACCCTGAAATGACTACATATAGGCCATATAAAGTTCAAGACATGCGTGCCCATTTATTATCAATGTTTGAACTTTGCGATATCTCAACTTTTTCTCGATCAGATATTCATAGTTCAACTAATAATAGGTTGAGAGATGACGAGAATAATTTTAAGAAAAAGGATATCAAAATACCTACTTTTCTGCCAAATATCCAAACTCCTAAAAAAAAATGCACGACTAATAGTGACGTTTTGTTAAAAGCTGGAGGATATGATTGTGGCCAAAAGCGCATTGGTAAACGGAAGGTTGTACAGATTCCAAGTATTTCAGAAGAATCTAAAAACGGGATTGGAGGGAATCAAAGATTAAACAGAGACGACATGCTGTTCTTTGGAAAGTTGCTATATGGTTGTTCTGATTATGTACCGCAAGATACTTTATATATCCAAAACCTAGATAAAATTCAACCCGTTCCAAAAACTAACAAACATATACAAATCCTTCATAGCAGAGGCGCTTCTAGCCCAATGACTGATCACTGAGTTCGCAGTTATTTCAATGGTAAAAATATTCATATTTATGATTCGTTAAACATTCATATACTTCATAACGATTATCAAATGTTTTTACAACGTTTATTGCCATTTTATTCAGTTGAACAGAACAATGTGCGGTTTCCACGAGTTCATCAACAACAAAATGCTGATGATTGTGGTGTGCTGGCTATTGCATTTGGAGTTTCTTTATTATTTCGTCATAACCCTGAAACTATTAAATATGAGTATAACAATTTGAGAAAGCATTTGCTCAATATGTTCGAAACCCAGATAATTACTTCTTTCCCGTTGACTAAGCATAGCGATCCATCACCACTGGAAGAGATAGTAAAAAAAGAACATACAGCATATTTAAAACGAACACGCTGAGACAACAATGCTCAAACAGCGACCATTCAAAGTGAAAAAAAACGTATCGAAACAGCCCCAAATCTTGAAAAGTGAGCAACCAAAAGACGACAATACATATGTTCCGTTTAAATTTTCACTAGAAATATATATTCAAAAACTTACATATGATATTGTGGTTGAGTCTATCGACGATCTTGAAAACGAAACAAAAGCCCGGCTCAGAGCTGGAAAAATTGTCAAGTGGTGTATGCAAGCAAGGAAAAAATATTATTCTGTTCAATTTAAAACTCTTCAAAAAAAGATAAAAATAGCAATCTTACGTTTAAAAAATATGATTGATGATTCTCACATTAAGAATTTATGTGGAGACTCAGAGCATACCTTATCTTCTGAACCATATTTTCATGATCGATCATACAATTATAATTATGAATCAGAAAAACCAAAACAAGTAAATGCTATATCAGTAAAAAGAAGGCATGAAGACAACGAACAAAATGAAATGATAATGGAAATCAAAAAGCAAAAAAAGTTTTCAGAGATTTTTGTTATAAATACACAAGGTCAAGCAGTCAATAGATTACCGATTGACACAAATAAAAAGGGTGTAAAATTTTGGAGCTGTGATTCTACTTGCACAGTATTGAAAGACCAAAAACTTTCTAATCTCTATAAAAATTTTCTCCAAATTTTAGTAACTCAGACGTTGTCAAGTTGTCAAAAATTGCTACAACAATGTTTTATTACGCATTCAGAAGAAAAGTTAGGTCATCTATTTAGCTGTTATCGAAGTGAATATTCATGTCAATCAATCAGCTTCTCTCTGCATCTTTTATCACCTCATTTCTCATCAATAAGGTCAATGTTACGATGTTTATACAGAATAAATGAATATTATAAAAAATTACTGAAATTGAGTCATGATTTAGATATGTCAAATATAAAATCATTATTAGAAGTTGAAAACGAAATGAAAAAACAAAATGTAGAATTGAGCACAAGTCATGAGATGGATTGCTTGAATGAAGATTTGATTATTGCAGAGAATAGTGCAGCGTTCACAATTTACACAAAAAAAATGATGGATTTACCGAGAAATCATTGTAGATCTTGCCAACGATTACTTTTTGAAAGTTCCTTAAAGAATATCATTAATTTTTCATTTGCTAATTAGGAGGCCATGATTATATAGTTGAAAGAATAGATGTGAAATTCTAGTGGTCTGATGGAGTGTTTGTAATACGTTCACGATTTCCTATTTGTGTTAGTTACGCAATGACAATACATAAATCTCAGGGAGTTAGTTTAGAGTGCGCTATTGTTCACGTCGGTAAAAAGTCTTTTGCCAAAGGTATGACTTACGTGGCACTTTCGCGAGTTACAACATTAAATGGTTTGCATTTCATAAATTTTGACCTGTCAAAAGCAATAGCAAGTCAGCAAGCAATCGAAGAATATAATCGTTTGCGGAAAATTTTTAAACTTATTTGAAAGAAATTCCAATTTCGAATAGAAGTTTTCCGAAAAATTTTGATACCAAGTGGTGTTTGAAATCACTTTTGGTTGATATAGATTGTGAAAAAAAATCCAAAGTTATCGACACGCTGTCTAATGTACATGAATTATCCAATGATAATGGTTCATCGAGCTATTTAAACGCTGTGATGCAATGTATATTACACTCAGAAGTTATAAATGAGTCATTAAAAAAAGTTAGCAATTCACACCATTCGCTAGTAGCTAAATTTTTCGATGAGTACATTTCAAAAATGACTTCTTCAGCAGATGAAATTAAAACATTTGTTGGTGAAGCGTTTAACCATAATAACGAAGATGATCCTGCTAAATTTTTAACAGCACTCTGTACAAAAAATCATGTTCTTACCAAGCATTTAGGCCATGAAGAAAAGTATTTAGAAAAATGTGAATCCTGTTCATACGTAAATGTCTCATTGTCAAACCAGTACATTATAAATCTTTTAATACCAAATGGAAATAACACTTTCACATTACAAGAACTTATAAATCAATCGTTCTCATTGTGGCACGAAGAAACTGGTACATGTCTAAATTGTTTAACTTCAACGAAAATTTTTAGAAAATTAGAAATTCTTAAGACAAATGATGTTGTTGTTTTAAAGGTCAACTCTTTGTCAATGAATCAAAATGGTCGATTGCAAAACAATTATTGTTCGATAAAAGGGATACCCACATCTAAAGTAGAAATTTGTAGATCCACATATAAAGTTAATTACGCTATATTCACTGATAGTAGTAGATCAAACCAACATTTCATGAGTTATATCAGTCATAAAAATCGTCGGATAAAAATTGATGATCAGTTTGTTACCAATATATCTTGGCCAAGAAATGCAAAAACTTCTTATATTTTGTTTTTAGAATAGACCCAAAAGGGTACAAAGCTCACTAAAAAAATTTTAAATAACGATTCACGATTTGGACGTATGATGGTTTGTTATTTTTTATATGTGAACGATTAAAAGACTTTACTAAAAGATATGATATCAAACAAGAAACAAAAATAAATTTTTGTACAAAAAGGAGAGTCAAGTATTCGAAATTAATTTTTATTTTTCTTTTTTAAACATACAAGTCAAAAAAAGCCAAGTACAAAAGTACATATTTCTTTACAAATTATTGACCCATATGAATAGTCTCAACTTTTGACAAAATTTTAAACTAGACCCCGCCCGGTTCTTTCCAAATAAAATTTCAAGTCTTTCACACAAATGTAGGCTCAATAAAAAGTGAAAGATAAAAGTAATTTAACTGTATCAAATTAATTAACACGAGTATAAAAAATATGTTATGTATATAATACTGAACTATCATACTTAGCCAACTACTGGTGATAATATTTCTCCACGTATACTTTGATTTTCTCCATAATTAGTCTGAATCTCTCGCAAATTAAACCATACGGAGAAATGTGTAAAAAAATTTTTCTCTAATTGTTCGTGAGCAGCCAAAAAATGACGTCAGTAAAATAGTTCGAAAAGTAAAAAGTAGGGGTGCTCCTAATGTGTATGAAACTACAGATGTATGTATGATGATACACCAGTATCATACTTACCAACACTGGTCAGTATTAAGCGTTGTATTTACATGCTAGAATTCTAAATTCAATGCAAAATCTTACATCTCTATTCACTAGATGTGACCAAAATATATTCAGTAATATCTAGGTAAAATATAATAGTAACTAGTGATGTGAATTCTTGCTACAAGAACTTGCATGTATAATCTAGCTTGTGGACACACCACCTTACAGAAGGAAATCCAGTGAAATCGTAGAGCAACAACATCATTAATGTCGTCGTTAATATATATTATAAACAATTATAAAAGTGTGTAGGCTTGAAATTTTATTTGGGAAGAACCGGGCGGGGTCAAGTATAAAATTTTGTCAAAAGTTAAGACTATTCATATGGGTCAATAATTTGTAAAGAAATATGTACTTTTGTACTCGACTTTTTTGATATCCTCTTTTTTTGTATGTTTAAAAAAAAAAATAAAAATTAATTTCGAATACGTGACTCTCCTCTTTGTACAAAAATTTATTTTTGGTTTTTGTGTGATATAAGTATACTGTTATTGGAGTATTAGGCATGGGGACCCAGCTATATAGATATAGATGTTTATATATTTTTAAATGTAATACACATGTATTTTTTCAGATATATTAATTAAAATTTATGGAATAATGATCATCAATGAGTAACTATTTTTTTTTTCTATTTTAATCAATTTAGTTGCATAAAAAATTTTATTTAGTAATTAGTTATTTATAATTATAATTCAACTATTATAATAATTCGAATGAATTTTATTTCATTTATTTTAATTCGGAAATTACAATTTAAAATAAATAAAAGACCTGGTAACATTTGTTGGGGCATGTGGCCAGCGTTACCCGTTGAAAATTAAAAATTTTCAATACTTCGGCCAGGGCCATTGTTTTTTCTATTGCTTAGACATATTTTAACCGTTAATTAACGAAAACATTATTCATATTTAAAAGAAGGGCAATAGAGTTTTTCAAAGCTTTTTTAGGAGCCTTATAAACATTTTATTTCAACTCTATGAGGACATTTTTTGGTCCGTTTTTTTTATTTTTTTTTCGGCGAGCCATAACTTTTGTTATAATCAAGATAAAGAGTTCGTATTAGGCTCAAATTATGCGCCTTAAAAGAATCTAGTGACGGCATTGGGGTTTTTTATTCTCTCAATAACAGTTTTCGAGAAAAAAACTTAAATATCCGAATTTTTCGTCAAATTTTGAAGTTTTTTTTTTTTGTTCTCAAAAACTATTATAGATAGGGGAAAAACCTATTATGCGGGCGATAGAGTTTTTTGAGACACATAAATTGAGCCTAATACGAAGTCTACTATGATTTTGCGTCGAGTTATTTATTGCGCCGTTTTTATAACTTGTAAAATTTTCACATAAAAACGTATGTACTATTTTAAGTTACTTAAATAATAATTTGAGAATAATGAAATATGAAATAGAAAAGATTCACGAACAAAAAACCTCTGGTGATGAATACTCTCTGATGGATACTTTAGACACCACAAATTTTTAGGTAAGAAAAAAAATTTTTTTAAAATTTACATTTTAGTTTTTTGATCAAAAACTATTATCAATAGAGCAAAAAACCTATTCCGCGGGCGATAGAGTTTTTTAACGCGCTTCTTTTGAGCCTAGTACGAAGTCTCTTGGTTACTTATTTCATAAGTTATGAGCGTTTTTTTTTTCGCCGATTAATTAAAGACTGCGGCTGAGCCTATGGCTTCTAGCCTACGTAATATTCAATTTTTTGTTTATTGTTAATAATATTTTTTTAAATGTAAATCGATTGATTTTTCCTATTGTTAGATTAATTAAATACTTGCTCACAATAATATTCACTACTGTAATGTCCGGCAGTAAAACGCCGAAACTTTTTTATTTTTTATTATTTTTATACAATTAGGGTTCATTTCGACACCCTGAGCTCCATCTAACGCACTATGAGGGTAGTACGCTATAGGGATCTAGAGGCCTTGCACCCTTAATAAATTAATATAATAAGTAATATCGATAGAATCCAAAAATTACAAGGATTCTGTCGATACTTTATAAGCAAAAGCTAGCTTGTCGTGCGTTTGAGCTCTAAGACATTAATTTGATATAAATCATATAAGTCGTGGCCCTGATTGTATAGAATGGTCAATCAAAAAACTTCAAAAGAGAACTTAACAAGTGAATAATATTCTAGATAATCCAGTGACAATGGAGCCTCTTACTCAAAATCAAATCATAGATTTTCAATCAGCTAAAATATGTCACATTTGTGAGAAAGAATTCAATCCTACAGACATTAAACATCATGATCACTGCCATTTCACAGGTCATTATCGTGGAGCAGCTCATCCTGGTTGTAATGTTAACTATACAAATTCACATACAATACCAGTAGTGTTTCATAATTTCTCAGGTTATGATTCACATTTTTTCTTGAAACCTCTAGCAAACATTTTCAAAGGTTCAATTAGAATTTTACCGATAAATAAAGAAAAATATATTTCATTTACAAAAGAAGTCAAGTATGCATGTTTGAAGAAAAGAGGCAGTCAACTAGTGAATTTAAGATTTATCGACTCGTACAGATTCATGGCAACTAGTCTTGATAAACTGGCTACAAACTGATTGTGATAAAAAAATTACTAGACATTATTGTGATGATTCTGAGAAATTTCAACTATTAAAGCGCAAAGGAGTATTTCCATATGAATACAAACAACAGTAACACTTCAAATGAAGATTATGAACATGCTCAAATAGTTTGGGATAAATTTGGAATTAAAACACTCGGTGACTACTCGGATCTTTATTCAGCTACCGATGTTTTGTTATTGGCTGATATTTTTGAAAATTTCCGTAAAAACTGTTTGTCATCATATAACTTGGATCCACTTCATTATTACACAAAACCTGGATTTTCATGGGATTGTATGCCGAAATGTACCGGTATAGAATTGGAACTATTAACAGATGTTGAACAACTTTTATTTATTGAAAAAAGAATACGAGGTGGAGTAGCTGTGTGCTCTAACAGATATGCAAAAGCCAACAATCAATACATGGGTGATGAGTATGATTTAACCAGAGAGGATTCATGTACTTTGATGTCAACAAGTTGTATGGAATTGCAATGTCACAACATCTTCCATATGGTAGCTTTGAATGGGATAATAATCAATGGTTTGTAGAAGACATTTTATCAACACCTAACGACTCTTCTACAGGCTATTTTTATGAAGTAGACTTTAAATATTCCTTAGAGCTTCACGAACTTCATAGTTCATAAAGATCTTTAATTATGTCCAGAACATAGAATACCACCCAATTCCAAACAATGCAAACTCATGACAACATTTTTTTCCAAAACAAAAATACATTATTTACTATACAAATCTCAAACAATATCTAAAACTAGGAATGAAATTATTGAAAATTCATCGAGTTCTTAAATTCAAACAATTACCTTGGCTAAAGAATTACATACATTTAAATACAAAAAAAAGACAAGAGGCAACAACTCAATTTGAAAAAAATTATTACAAACTTCTCAATAACGCCGTATATGGAAAATGTATTGAAAATGTAAGAAAACAGAAAGATGTTAAAATAGTTACCAAATGGGACAACAGATATGGTGCCAAATATTATATTCAACAACCGAATTTTCATAGTCTTACAGTATTTGAAGAAGATATTGTAATTATTGAAATGAATCGAACAAAAATTAATTTTAATAAACCCGTTTACGTAGGATTTGCTATACTTGATATATCAAAAACATGTCTCTATGATTTTCATTATAATTATATTAAATTTAAATTCGGTAATAATGCAAAATTAATGTATCATGATACAGATAGTTTACTATATAATTTTAATTTTAATATTTATGAAGAAATGAAAAAAAGTTTAGAAAAATTTGATACTTCTGATTATTCTCAAGACAATATTTTTGGAATGCCTTGTGTAAATAAAAAAGTACTTGGACTTATGAAAGATGAAAGCTGTGGAAAAATTATGATTAAGTTTATTGGTTTGAGAGCAAAACTTTATATATTTCGTGTTCTCGGAGAAGAAAAAGATACTAAAAAAGCCAAAGGTGTTGAAAGTTCAAGTTTAAAAGAAATCACTTTCGAGGATTATAAAATTGTCTTTTCGATCATTATTAACAAAAACTCAATATTTAATTTGAAGTAAGATACATAAAGTCAATACAATAGCACAAAAGAAAATAGCTTTGAGTTGGTTAGATGATAAGAGACAATTGTTCCCAGATACTACGGATACTGTACCATGGGGTTATTAAATAAAACGATAATAAACATATTTTCACAAGTTTTATTTATTTATGAAGATATTATTATACATTTTTTTTTACAGGTTTGATTTATTTATCCAAAATTCTTTTCCTTGATCAACACGTAAATTTTTTGGAATTCGATCTTTTTCTAAGACAGATTTCATTGCTGCTGTTACATCTTTTCCAGTTTTTGATTTTAATGGTATAGCCTATGCAAATTTCGAAAATACATCAATAACTGTGAGCAAATATTCATAGTTGCGATTAACAGATGTATAAGCTTGCATATCAACAAGATTCGCCTGCCAAGTTTCATCCAATCCTTTAATATTAACATCACGACGAGTATAATTTCTTCGAGCAAGTCTGTGTAGCTCATGAGTAATTTTTCAGTATTGATTTTAAAATTTTCAAAGGCTCCAATCAATGAATTCAGTCTGGAATTTAATGTTTGACTGGATTCTATATTTTGAAGTGAAAGACTTTGAGCTGTTTCAAATTCATTCAATCAAATTCAAGACGATAATTCTTAATGAACTCTTGAATTTGAGATTGGAGTGAGTTGGCTATTATATTATTATTATCAACATCATCCCGTAAAGATGTGGTTAATTGATATAAAATTCGTGTTTCTTCTTTTACTATTGCCTTCGTAATTTTAACAGAAGCTTCATCATATCATTTAATTCTTATGCATCGACAATATTACATAATCAAATATTATTTATATCATATTGTCCATCTAATGTTCGTTTAAAACCATCTTCTGGTGGACCTCGAACACTTTGTATTGAATTTTTATTTTTTAATTGTCGACCAAAAATATCTATACTCATCTTGACAGCTGATAAGCAGCTAAGCTCAAGCCACAGATGTATATAAATTAATAGATGATTCCAGCTTCTCTCAATTCTTCAATTATTGAAATGATTTCATTAGTATGGTTTGGATTACCAGCTGCTTGAGATGATAATATTAATTGGAGACGATCAACAAGCTCATTGGGATCATCTCAATAAACGTAATCAAATCTGTTAGTTTTGTTTGTAACTTTATAACGAGGTAAGGATGTACCAGTTTTCGTTGAAGATTCCATAAATGGTAAAATATATTTTTCATACTTAGCAGTTGTTTCTTTTCTCAGTCCACCATTAGGTTTAAAATATCTATACTGAGCATTCGTTGATTTAATAATTTTTATAAAATTATTTATATCATCAGTATTTATTAATGAGTCATCAACTTTATAATTGAAAAGAAGTTCCGATAAGCCTGGTGTTTCTTGATAAATTCAATCTCCAAAGAAGATTCGGTTATTTTTAAATTAAATATTTGAATCTCCAAACATGAGAATATTGTCAAGTTTTCGTACTTGGAATCCTGTTGGTCGACCCTTATTATCATTGACTTTTTTCATATATTTTTCATTATTCAACAAATAAGAAGTATTGAGTGGAGAAGATGTCTGATTGAATAAAGACTTTCTAGAAGAATTCTCATCCAAGCTATCAAACGTTTCATTAAAATTATCTGCTTTTTTTGCTTGTTCGTTTTTCACAAAATTATCTTCCTGTTCATTTTTTATTTCTCCTTTTATATCACTTGTTGTTGTTTGATTTACCAATTTTTCTAAGGGTGTTACAATAGGCTTAAATATATCACTCGCATATTTATCAGAAGCCTTTTGTCCCATCTTCAACATTTTATGTTTACGTCGTATTGCATCGCTAGCTTTTGTGATTTGGTAAAGAACATTTTTTTCATCATCAAACATCCTACTTGTCATGTTGATGCATTCACACTCACCGAATAACTATTCTTTATTTTAAAAGTTCTTTTGTATTTATAGTCACAAAACAGTCATATCCTTTACGATATCGTCCTTCGTTAATATCACTGTTTTTATTGATAACAACCAATCCATGTTTATTATTATCCCCACAAGCTAAACATAAATTTTGAAATTGAGTATACGACATGTCAGTATTGACGTGATCATTATAAATATGTTTTAAATTCATTTCGTCTTGTCGAAAAAATACAAGAAGTTTGCATCATCACGCACCAAATGTTTTAGTATACGTGCATAAGTTTGAGAAAGATAAAAACAATTAACATACAAAAACAGCTCTAATATTATTTTGTTTTTCACACACAACATCATCGAAAATCATTATAGAATCGGGATGAGTTGTTTGAGGTTCAATTACACTTTCGTTCGCATTAAATGGATAATAGCCGATACATTTCGTAGATTCGAGTAATTTCTCTAGAAACTGATATTTTGGTTGATTTAAAGATTTTGAATAAACATATACATTTTCAAAACGTAACCCATTTGGATGAGTGATTATAGCTAGAAGAGCATTTGTTTTACCACAGTTTGAGAGACCACAGAAAATTCCTCGTACACTATGAGGTAAAAGTTTCCCATATCATTTTTTTTACTTCAACTTCGTTGAACAACGCCATCAAAATTAACCACTGGTAATTTTACATTCTGCTCAGCAAACTGCATGTTCACGACTGACTATTTTCCTATAAATACGAGGTTTTTATAGCCGCGACTCCAGTCTTGAAGACGCAATGATTGTATACAGACATCAGAAAAAAACTGGTGAAGGTCTCATAAATACTTTAATCAATAAACTTCCTGTTGAACTTCACGTTCCGGGTTATCAATTCTGTGGACCAGGTACTAAATTATGAAAAAGGTTAGCCCGAGGTGATTCTGGTGTAAATCCATTAGACGCTGCTTGTAAACAGCACGATATTGCTTATTCTAAGAATCAAAACAATATCAGTGTGAGAAATCAAGCTGATCGAGACCTTGCTGAGAGAGCTTCGAAACGTGTAACTGCAAGAGATTCTTCCATAAGTGGAAAAACAGCTGCTTGGAGTAAAGCTAATACAATGAAAGCTAAATCGAAATTGGGTATGGGTCTAAAAAAAAAACCTAAAACTATTGGGAAATTCAGGGTGGACAGACTCTACTATAAACAATAATAATGGATACTTTGATATATCAATACCATTGAGCTTACTACTTGGATTTGCTGAAGATTATCGTAAAGTGATTATTAATGCAAAGCATGAGCTCATTCTAACAAGATCAAATACTGATAACAATCCATATTTTAAGACAGTAGCAGCAGAAACTGCAAAAATTGCTATCGAAAAACTAGAATGGGTTGTACCATACATTCGGGTTTCGGATAAAGAAAAAATTTAACTTCTAAACTATATATCGAAAGATCCAGCTATTTTACTGAGTTTTCGATCCTGGGACGTAGAAATCATGCTGATGAAAATGCAAGTCATTTTAATCACTGTAATTTACGAGATCTGAAATTATTTTTAAATTCACAATCTTACGCATATGGAAATTTAAATCTCGTTATAAGCAAGAATCAATTTTCTTTGCTGTATGATATGTTCGCAAATTTTCAATCTTCATACTATGGTAAAGAGCCAGAACCATCATTAACAAAAAAAGAATTTTTGGACGAAGCGCCACTCATTGTTATAGACCGTTTTAGACAAGATGAATTTCTGAAAAGTGGACCTGTGGATATACGTTTGGAAATTGAATCAGTAGAACAGTTCCCTGCAAATACAACAGCTTATTGTTTAATATTACATAATCGAATTATGGAGTACAAACCTATAAGTGGTTCCGTTCGAAAATTGGTATAAATTGGAGTATAAACGCAGAAAATTTGACATTTACTACTCATCTCCTGTAGAAGCAACAAAAAAATTTGTCAAAAGTGATTAATCAGAAATGGATAAAAAAAATAATAAATTAGTCAATGACTATTCACATATAAAAATGATGGTGTACGAATCGCAGGCTGAGAAAGAAAGAAAAGAGAGACAATTTGAAAAATCGAAAACTTTATATGGTTCTGCACCATTTTACAATCAGACAACATCTCGTAAATATTGTGCAGTTGGAAATCATAGATCAAAAAAGTAACCATTAATTATCTACAACGAAGAATCAGCCAGTTTGAAAATGGTAATAAATCAAAGTGTAAAGCGAAAAATTTCTCATTTCTCATTTATCTTTTGACAAAACAACATCAAAAAAAAAAATGTTCAAAAAAGATAAATCTATTGACAAATATTTAGAAACAGCTTGTTTGATGAATGAAAAAAAAGAAAAGAAATTCAATGAACAAAAATCGGATGATTCAGAAAAAAAGAAACCGAGTCAATATAAAAAAATCGAATATGAAAGACTCAAAGATGAGTAAATCAAGTATCCTTCAATTCAACACCAACAATTCATATGATGTATACATGGTTGTATGCATACAAGGCTGCACGATGTGGAAAATGGGAACAACTTGCACGTGATCATGAACGGTTCAACATGAGAATTCAACGATTACGCAAAATAATCAATCCAATATTAATCAAAAAATATCAACAAATTGTAAATAATATGAAATAATAAAAATTTTTTGATATAAAAATAAATAAAAAATTGATGTTCACGACTTTTTTACCTTCCCAAAATTTATCCATAGATAAGTAGAATAAGAAATATGAAAAAAAAATTCACAACAAAATTTTCTTTAAACAAGTGAATATTTATTTTCAATAAATTTATTTACAATGGATTATTCTTCCATCTTATCTTCGATATCCATTTTTTCTTCTTCTTTGCTTCGAATACAGCGTTTCGATTATTCATCTTTATCCCATAGTTCAAATAACTTATTTATGATTTGTTTTAAGTCAATATGGTCGGATTTATCGAAATGAACTTTACTAAGTTCATAGGTGTCTGTGACCCATGGTCGTTCTGTACATAGAAAAATCAGAGACGATTGACTGTTATGACTCGAAAATACTTCGTCCCTTGTTTTTACATCCAAATCTCTTTTCAAAAGTTCGATATTCTCCCAAAATAAATGTAAATTTTCATGAAAATCTTTTAATTTCTTCACCCGTTGAGGATAGGCAGGATGTGATGAGAAAAATTGTGAAAGAACTTCAGATTCACCACAGCTATACTTTTCCATCAATCGGAAAGGAATAAAAATAGATTATAAATCGAAAAGAACATTTTTTTTCTTTAAAATATTATTCCTCAATATATACTTACTTTGCCATAAGCCATTGTTTCAAGTGTAAAACATTTTTCTTAGCACAGTGTGAGTTGATGATATCATTCATATATTTATGATTTTTACAGGGAAATAGTTTTAAATTTTTTAAAGCTGGACAACTCATATGATACAGGTCAATGACTGGTTTGAAATAATTGATCATTCTTTCCAACCATTTTTTCTTCTCATATCCCTTAACATATATGTATTCTGCTGAATCAAAGATTTGGTTTAATTTCTGATGTAATTTTTTGTATGGTACATCACCATCTTGCCAAATAAGACCATGGAAGTTTCGTGTTAACTAATTATTAATTGTTTCAAATTGTGGTGGTATACTGAACCATGGTCTAGGTGGACTTATGAATATATGATGAATTATATCATTTTGTAGAGAAGTATAGTTTATTACTAGGTAAATAATCAACTCTAGACTATATATTATTTTAGAAATAATAATGAGGTAGTTCCTTTATTATCAGAATATCAAAAGTAATAGAATAAAGAGATTTGAATTACATAAAACGTTAGGCTACAAGTGTAGTCTAGTTTACAACTAAAATATATCTCTTGCGACAAGAGTCTCTTTGCGCGGACGCCTTAATGTTCCTAGATGAGAATTTCCTAGATCAGTCGTCGCCATTTTTGGAACTGGTGAAATTGCAGTTTGGGCAGTTAGCACCGCCACATCCACTCCCCTTCCAGTGAATTTGCCACGAATATTAGGAGCAAATGTTACTTTTTTTTTATTTACATATGTTTTGACAGGTCTAGGTGTCATCTCCAAGTGTTGTTGTTGATTTAGATTCATCTGGTTTTGTTGAAGTTGCTTTGGATTATCTTCTTTGGCTAAAAACACAGGCTTTAATCTGTCAACAGAAATATTAACTAATTTGTCATTAATTTTTAATTTGAATAATCTATCAGTCATCCTATCTAGGACTTCATATGGTCCAGTGTAAGAAGGTTCAAGAGGTTGACGAACTGCATCGGTTCGTATTAATACATGTGAGCAAGTATATAAGTCTTTCAGCACAAACATACTGCTTTTAATGTGATGTGCTGCTGGAACTGGACGTAACTTGCGCATTTGTTGTCGATATTTTTCAATAAATATTTGTGGATCTGCTGGCATGTCTTCGTTGGTAAAGTATTCATTAGGTAAACGTAATGATGTACCATATAACATTTCTGCCGCTGATGCTTTTAAATCTTCTTTGAAGGAGGTTCTTAGACCCAATAATATTGTTGGTAATAATTCAGTCCATGGTTCATCTGGATGACACATTAATGCTGCTTTGAGTGAACGATGCCAGCGTTCTATCATACCATTTGCTTGTGGATGATATGCTGTTGTTCTGGCTCTTTTGGCACCCATTAAATTACCAAGTGCAGTGAATAAACTTGATTCAAATTGTGAGCCTTGGTCAGTGGTAATTATTTTTGGACAACCAAATCTGGAAATCCAATGTGTCCAAAATAATGTTGCGACTGTATCAGCTGTCATATCTTTCATTGGTACTGCCTCTGGCCAACGTGAAAATCTGTCAATCATAGTGAGACAATAACGATAACTATTTACTAGTGGCATGTAAACAATGTCGATATGTACATTAGGGTGTTTTTTTTTTTTTCGATATTTTTTTTTCTCTTCACCCATCTTTATACAAGTTCATACAACTCTGAATCATGCCCAGAAAAAATTTGAACTCAATTGAAAAATATTTAGAGGTGGTTCAGGAGTCATTTGTTTTTTCCATTTGATTAACATGGGGTTAATACACTTCATTCACTATTTTGATCATGGAGGCTTTAATTTTCGACCGTTCAAGTTCACGTTGGTCTCATTTGATAGAGAATATTCATAGTTTTGATCATTTACAATTAAAAAAAATAGTGAAATAATGGTTCAAAAAGGTAGTATTTAAAATTTTTTGAAAAACAAATTAACAAATATGAATATTATATGCTATAAACACTCATAAATAAGACCAGCGAACGAACGGTCGTTAAACCTCCATGATCAAGGTGGCCCATGTTAATCAAATGAACAAACTCCCACCACCTCTAAATATTCAATGATTCAAACTGTATATAAACTTGTATGAAGATGGTGAAGATATCGAAAAACACCCTAATGTACATGGTCAAAACGATCATCTGGCATAGCTATTTTGTTCGGTTTTAACCTGTTATGTCGAATTATTTTAGATTTCTGACAAGGTAAACAAAGACAAGACCAACTAGTGATGTCTTTTTTTATGCCAGGCCAAACATATTTGTTACGAGTTTGTTGAAGAGTTGCTCGACCACTTGGATGTGAAAGACCATGTATTGAGTTGAAAATTTGTTTTCGTAATTTCTCTGGTACATAAGGTCGGATATATCCAGTTGAAATATCACAATAAATTGCAATGTTTGGTTCGTATCGTACCAATTGCAGTTTTAAAGAGTTATTTCCTTCGAGGATGTTTTCAAGTTCAGTGTCTTCTTCTTGAGCTGTTTGTATTTCTTCAAGATTGCAAGTTGTAGGCATAGATATCTAATTAAGACGAGATAATGCATCTGCAACTATGTTTTCATCACCAGCTACGTGCATAATTTCAGTTGTAAATTGAGCGATGTAATCAAGATGTCTCAATTGTCTTGGTGATGCTTTTGCAGGATTTTGTTCAAAAGCATGAATAAGTGCTTTGTGATCAATTTTTACCATGAATTGTCGAGACTCCAGTATATGCCTGAAGTGCTTGATAGCTTCATAGATTGCCAACAATTCTCGGTCATACACACTGTAATTTTTCTCAGTCTTAGACAGTTTTCGAGAGAAAAATCCGAGTGGTTCCCAAATGCTATTTTTTTGTTGTTCAAGTGTTGCTCCAATAGCTACGTCAGATGCGTCAGTTATTAAAGCAAGTGGTGCATTCATACTGGGGTGAGTTAATATTGTTGCTTCTGATAAACTTCTCTTGCAACCCTTTATTTCACTGCATCGTAATGACGTTTCATTAGTTGGGGAAATAATTTCAACTTTCTGAATCATTGCACACGTTGATGAACGATTGTTTATTATAGAGTCTATTTTTATAAAAATTTCAATACATCCCGTGCATATTCTTCCATTACACTCATACTCTTGCAGTCGTGAAATGCTTTTATTGTTTTATCTGTCCAAGGTACTTTTCTTTTGTCATTTTTCTTGGAGTTTGTTAAAAAGTCATTAAGAGGTGCTTGAAGTTGTGCTGCATGTAGAATACAACGACGATAATAATTTATCAGTCCCAAGAATTTGCGAAGTTCACAAATGGTCTCTGGTAACTTGTATTCATTGATAGCTGACACCCGATCTTCTGGAGGTTGACAGCCATTTTTATTTACCTTATATCCCAGGAATAGTACTTCCGTTTGAGCAAATTGACACTTGTTGACGTTAACAGTTAAGTTGTATTGTCTCCAACGTGAAAAGACTATTTGGAGATGCTCTAGATGTTGCTCTGGTGTTTCTGATGCAATTAAGAGGTCATCAATATAACAGTGAGCAAAGTCAAGATCTGTCAGAATGGATCCCATATGTCGTTGAAATGTTTGACTTGCATTACGAAGTCCAAACGGCACGGAGACGTATTTGAGTAGACCTATTGGTGTACTGACAGCAGTTTTTTGTATATCCTCTTCAGCCATTGGATTTTGATGATATGCACGAACTAAATCAATTGTTGTAAATACTTTTTTATTGTTTAGATGCTCTGCAAAGTCATGTATATGTGGAATTGGATATCGATCAGGTACTGTTCGTGCATTCAGTCTGCGATAATCTCCACAGGGACGCCATCCTCCAGATTTCTTAATTACCATGTGAATTGGACTCGAATAAGGGCTTCTGGATGGACGACAAATACCTTGTTCCACAAGTATCTTGAATTCAGCTATTGCTGCAGCCAATTTTTTACCAGAGATACGACGAGGACGATCTGACACTGGTTGACCAGTAGTTTCTATATGATGAGCTACTGACGAGTTGACAGATGCTTCTCGTTTTACAGGCGAGATTGTGATATTAATATATTCTTTAAAAAGATTATTGATATCGACAATTGCGTTATTTAAAGAACTGATAGTAGTGATACCAAATTCTGTTGTTTTTTTAGCTACACCATGTGCTGAGAATTGTGTTTCAGCATCGATAAGCTTTTGCTTCTTTAAATCAATGAGTAAATTATAATGAGTTAAAAAATCTGCACCAATAATAGGTGTTTTGATGTCAGCAACGGTGAATGACCACTTGAATGGTCGACGTAGTCTAAAGTCCACATTAATTATGTGATCACCATATGTTTGGATAACAGTTTGATTTGCAGCAAATAGTGTGAAGTCACCAGCAATGTTGTTGCATTGGATTGTAGAACGTGGAATAACTGAGACCACTGATCCAGAATCAATAAGGAAACGAATTTGTGTTCTTTTGTCCATGACATGAAGACGAGTTTCTTTAATATTGCTGATGCTGTTTATATTTATGCTGTCGTTGCTGCAGTTGTTGTTGTTATTGTTGCTGATTTGGTTGCTGTCATCATTTGTTTTTAATGACGACAGCTCCATTAGTTTTCCGATTTCATAGATTGCCATGCAGAATTTTGAGAACATGTTTCTAAGCATTTTCTTGCATTGTCACCAAATCTTCTGTGATAAAAGCACAGATTATTGCTTGGACTGTTTGAGCGTCCATGTGATTTGGATCTTGACCTGGATCTAGATCTGTATTCTCTCTGTAATTTGTCAACTTTATTAAAGAGAGTCTTGATTAGTTTAAAGACCTCTGATATTGGCGATTCATGATTGGCAATAGCTTGAACAGATGCTTGTTCTTGAGAACTGGCAATGGCACATGAAAAAGTATTAGACATCTCGTATATTTTGTCTGCCATCTCAGCTACTTTGTCCAGATCTTCATGCTTACACATGGCTAACAACACACGCATTTGCTCTGAGAGTTTTTCTAAAAATATTGTTCTTAGTACAGTTGCATCGCACTCACCAGATGCTAAATTTTTTATGTGTGCAAGTATTTCAGTTGGATTTTTACCAACAGATTCATCGCCTCGAAACATGCGCCTGAGTCGTGCTTCTGTTGTTTGAGCAAATTTTTGTAAAATGCGATCTTTGAGTGTGTTGAATTCGTCCATTGTTGGTGGATTGTTAGCTAAATCACCAACTAACATCAATACATCACTCTCAAGATTCACTAAGACTTGTGAAAATTTATCTTCGTCGTTTGTAATGCCACCAAGTCGTAGTGCCATTTCAACTTGTGTCCACCACAGTTGGGGTTGCAGTTTATCAAACTTGGGAAGAACTATACGTTGTGATCTTGGATTAGGTGTCCAACCTTGTTGCTCGTTGATCAAACGTAGTCTTGCTATTTCTTCTTGAAGTTGAGTAAAACGTTCATCATCATTCAGCTTTTCTTTTTCTAAAATTTGTTTTATTGTAGTGCTGATTTGATTATATTGCTCATGAATTAATGTTCTTTGTTCATCATCTTCCAATGTGGCTTTATCGAGATCATCTTGATCATTTTCGAGGCGTTGAGCATCAATCGAGTCTTGTATAGTGGTAAATTGTTTATACAATTGGTTGAGAGATATCAATTTTGCCTCAGCCTGGGTACGTGAACGCCCTTCTTCTTGGAAAAACTTGAACATTAATGTAAATTGCCGTTTAACAACACCTCGTTGTTGGATCAATTATTTTAAATCAGACATTTTATTAATTTTTTATTCACTTTCACTTTAATTGTCTAATTGTTTTGCAGTGAAATTGTATTTTTTAAAATTTTTTGTTCAATGCGCACTTGTTTGTTTACATATGTGAATTGCGTCGTAGCACGTTGTGACTCATTCCTTTGTGTCGAAATGTAAACACCGGTACACTGGTAAATACAAGGGTGCGGAAATGTATTCTTTTATTTTTTATTAAATTGCATAAAAAATATTTTTGCAGGGGTCACCAATTATAGTTTATAGGGTTGGGATTATTACTAGGTAAATAATCAACTCTAGACTATATATTATTTTAGGAATAATAATGAGGTAGTTCCTTTATTATCAGAATATCAAAAGTAATAGAATAAAGAG
Source organism: Aphidius gifuensis (assembly GCF_014905175.1). NCBI lineage: Eukaryota > Metazoa > Arthropoda > Insecta > Hymenoptera > Braconidae > Aphidius > Aphidius gifuensis. The sequence goes on along the minus strand of NC_057791.1, from coordinate 9,383,081 downwards.
ATTTGAATTACATAAAACGTTAGGCTACAAGTGTAGTCTAGTTTACAACTAAAATATATCTCTTGCGACAAGAGTCTCTTTGCGCGGACGCCTTAATGTTCCTAGATGAGAATTTCCTAGATCAGTCGTCGCCATTTTTGGAACTGGTGAAATTGCAGTTTGGGCAGTTAGCACCGCCACATCCACTCCCCTTCCAGTGAATTTGCCACGAATATTAGGAGCAAATGTTACTTTTTTTTTATTTACATATGTTTTGACAGGTCTAGGTGTCATCTCCAAGTGTTGTTGTTGATTTAGATTCATCTGGTTTTGTTGAAGTTGCTTTGGATTATCTTCTTTGGCTAAAAACACAGGCTTTAATCTGTCAACAGAAATATTAACTAATTTGTCATTAATTTTTAATTTGAATAATCTATCAGTCATCCTATCTAGGACTTCATATGGTCCAGTGTAAGAAGGTTCAAGAGGTTGACGAACTGCATCGGTTCGTATTAATACATGTGAGCAAGTATATAAGTCTTTCAGCACAAACATACTGCTTTTAATGTGATGTGCTGCTGGAACTGGACGTAACTTGCGCATTTGTTGTCGATATTTTTCAATAAATATTTGTGGATCTGCTGGCATGTCTTCGTTGGTAAAGTATTCATTAGGTAAACGTAATGATGTACCATATAACATTTCTGCCGCTGATGCTTTTAAATTTTTTATTATCAGAATATCAAAAGTGATAGAATAAAGAGATTCGAATTACATAAAAGGTTAGGCTACAAGTGTAGTCTAGTTTACAACTAAAATATATCTCTTGCGACAAGAGTCTCTTTGCGCGGACGCCTTAATGTTCCTAGATAGAGAATTTCCTAGATCAGTCGTCGCCATCTTTGGAACTGACGAAATTGCAGTTTGGGCAGTTGGTACCGCCACAGAAGCACTTGCAAACTCTTTAACTGTGAGCCATTTTTATTTTTTATTTTAATGTGACTGACACGAGAAAAGTCGAAAGACTAATTCTTCAAATGGAAAATACCCATTCTTATAGTACTCACCCCTCCAATCTCTAGTTATTCATTGATGACGTCATTATCGAATGTTCTATGTACGAGCTTCGAGAACAATCTAGAAAGTTCTCGAATTGATGACGTCATCGTCTAACGTCAGTGACGTCATCACGGAATATTCTAGAAAGTTCGAGAACTTTCTAGAATATTCGAGAACTTTCTAGAATATTCGAGAACTTTCGAGAATGTTCGATGACGTCATTTCGAAATTTCGAGAATTCTGTCCCCTGCCCCCTTCACCCCCTCGTCTATATCTAGAACCGGCCCTATATAACTATTCACACCGCTTTAAAATTTAATACACTGTGGGCCAGTGTTTTCGTCCACAGTCACAGTTTCTTTTTCCTATACTATACTATACCACATTAGCTTAAGCGTCGACGAAAAAACCGGCCCTGAAATTTGAAAGTCAGATCATCTCGGACAAATTTGAAAAAGATTTCTGGAATGATGAAGCCACGAATATTGAAACAAAAGACTTCTTATGGTTTGCAGACATAACAAGTAATGGAAATTATTTTCGATAGTTGTAATGGCAATGAAAAAATATATAAAATATCGATAATTGATAAAACAATAATAAAATAATATGAATAACCAAAAAATAACAAAATATAAAATACACTTTATTTAACATGGAAGTATTTCAAAAACAGTTTTTTTTTCGAAAATTAAAGGTTTTCTACAATCAAATGACCGATACTTGACATCAATTTTAGGGTGCGAACTCTCGAGAAGCTAAAATATCCGCTTGGAAACATGGCGGCTATAAAAATGACCAAAAAGTAATTAGATTTACTAAATTTATCGCGAATCCGTGATTTCAGAACAAGCTTGGTGGTGTTAAGCTTGTTTTGCAGTCACGGAGAAACACCACAGATTTGCACTTAATTTAGCAAATAGTAGTTAATTCAGAGATAATTTAGTGAATTTATTTACTTTTCCGTTATTTTTATAGCCACCATTTTTATAAGCGGAAATATTAGTTTGTCGTGAGTTCACACCCTCACTTTGATTATTATTGTCAGGATCTTTAGCACCTATAACATCCATCATAGATGGACATACAGTGGTTTTGAGTTTTTTAAAGTCGCAGTTGCAGATGTATTGTCTTTTGGTGTTGGAATTACCAAAACTCTGCTCTTCATATCTTTTATTATAAAGGTGCAGCCTTTTTAGTTTCAACTCTACCTTTCCAATCCATGAAATCTGTATAAATAATATATTTTACAATGAATAAATATAATTTATATTAGAAAATATCACACTTATTATTTTTAATTAAATAAATAAATGAAGAAATAACATTGCAATCACCATCATCATTAAGAAAATCGGACTCTTCCATCTTCACTGGATAATGATGCTTGTTCCAAAAGTGTTTTCTCAGTTTTAAATAAGTGTACTTATATATTCTCAGATTCATCACAACCTACGAATGGACAATTTACAGTTTAATAATTTGAGACTTGATGAAAATGTGAATAGTGATAATACAAGCTTGTTTTACTTGCATATTTTTCATCACAGTATACACAAGTTTCGTTTTCAGTTATTGTCTTAACCAGCTTTATTTTATGAATTCTACTTGCATAAGCATAAAGACTTTGTTTTTCACTAAAAATTTTATTGCATTGGTTACATTTAATTTCATTCTTTTCTTCTATTGTTTTTCATCTGTAAATGTTAATGAATTGTCACCAAAATATCACACAATTGCACACATTACAAATTTATAAAATTTACTCAATTACTATATGCATCAATCTATATTGATATTATTTATTGTATTATTACAATATTAATTATCCTGAAAATTAATATCCAAATTTAAACCAAATAAATATATAATCATGAATATTTTTAATATAATAACATAATCATAACAAAAAAAAAAACCTAGTTTTTTTTACAAAAAGAAGCGTCAACTATTCGAAATCGTTTAGCTATTTTATTGTTTTAATACAAAAAGATGTGGTACCAAAAAAAGTCAAGAATTCAATATATTTTTAATGCATATAATTAAGTCTTAACTGTTGACAAAATTTTAAACTTGAGCCCACCTTTTTTTCCAAATTTAAATATCATTTATATATTATATATATTAAACCAGGTGGGGTCAAGTTTAAAATTTTGTCAACAGTTAAGACTTAATTATATGCATTAAAAATATATTGAATTCTTGACTTTTTTTTGGTACGACATCTTTTTGTATTAAAACAATAAAATAGTTAAACGATTTTGAATACTTGACGCTTCTTTTTGTAAAAAAAACTAGGTTTTTTTTTTTGTTATGATATCACATCTTTTTGTAAAGTTTAAATAATAATATATTTTTTTTCATACGTTGACGAATCAATTTATTATTTATTCTCATGAAGTTTCATAAGGAGGTTGTGACGTCACATTGTGTGCTGCTTTTAGCATAGGCAGCTGTTGAAGCTCGCGGAATGGAGCAATCGGAGCAAGCCAGTGTATATTATCACCAGTAATAGTGCTAGTAAGTCGAATGCACAAATTCACATGTTGCATTCGTTTATTTTTTTTTCCATCAAGTTCAATGAGTTTTTTTTTTGTGTTCATATATACAATTAATTATAGTTGAATCAATTCATTGATTAATTTTAATTTTTAAGTTTGAATTATTTTTTTAATTGTCAGTCAATAATTATTTCAATTTTCTAATGGAATGTAGGCCAAATGTCAACGATTTATTGATGTAACATATCTGGAAAATCTAAATGTCGTATTTTTATCATTACAATCATCATCATCTTGATTTTTAGGACAGTTGAATGTTGAGTTTGGAGATAGTTGTGAATGAATACTCTCATTAATGTTTTGATTTTCTTCTAAATAATAATACGAGTCTGAATCTGTTGTTACAATGCATAGTTTCAATGATGGGGCAAATCAGTATCATATGTAGCATTAGCAATTAGTGATTTTCTAACTGATGGTGTTGATAATGCACTTTTTAATTCACTTGATGTAAATATTTCATCATGATTTTTTTTTTTTTTTTGACAAACTATCTAATAATTCCGTGAATGTCTCATTATTTTCTATTGACATATTATTTGATAAACATGTATCGACAATTTTGTCATATTTTGTTGATAAAACATCAACTAGTTCAGTAAATATGGCAAACTTTGTTTTTTTAAATCAAGTTAAAGTCTCAAATTTTTACCATTAGAAACATTCAATGATTCAGTAAAAATATCATTATTTTTTTTTGCCCAATACATTCAACGATTTAGACGTACAAGTATTATTTGTATTAGTAAGAGTATTACTGTAAAAATCTATCGTCAATTTCACCATTTAAATTATCCAACTAATCTCTAGAAGATGGATTACTTCCAGAAAAATCACTAAACATACTTATTTGCATCATTGATTCACTTGAAATTTGTGAAACAGCCATTGCTAAACGATCACTAATGTCATCGTTACATTGTGAATATTTCAATCCATTGTTAATAAATTTATTATTGCTATTTTCGTTTTCATTAATTTTATCAATATCTGTTGTTGATGTATTTAAAAAAAATGGTTTCGATGTGTTCATAATTGATGGATCCTTAAATCAGACGTTCAATTAATAAAAGAATTAATACCATTTGATTGTGACATATTTAAAAATGTATCAAGACTTTCTTGACGATTTGATACTGACTATATTCATAACGTGTGTGACACTGACGGTCTCAACATTGCTGACGCATGTTCTTTGTCTTTTTGATTTGTATTATCATTTCCATTATTTATTTTTATTGATGATTTTTGTTGATAATTTAATTTCCAAACATTATGACTTGTTGCTGATGTTATTTCCATTATTAATTCCAAACTCATTCTTCCATTTTTTTCGGTCTCTTAAAAGTTCTTAGATCTATTGTTTTTGTTGTATATCATTTGACAAATCATCAAGGGAACTCACTTAATAAATCTTTTCTTAACCAAGCTTGAAGATCTTTGACACTTGATGATATTCTGTCGCTCACTGACAGAAACCATCAGTCATCACTCACTGTCATCACAATTAACGTGATAGATCAATTATACAATCGAAAAAATCGTTAATAATGATGTCTTGGGCATCATTGTTCTGAATATTATTCATTTTATCTGACATTCTTTTATTATCAATATTTATTACTCAAAACTACAAAATAGTTGTTCATCAACCATCACAAAAAGATGAACAAGTCAAAAGTGTTTAAAAATATGTTCGCTTTTTTGCTCTATAAACAGATGCTCCTGCAGCTGATTTAGATATTAAAAAATGAATACTTTTTCATATATAAGTTAAAAAAAAAAACTCATTAAACTCGATGAAATGAAAAATAAACAATAACAACATGTGACTTGAAAAGATAGCCAAAGGTATCATTATTAAATTCGCGCCATTGATGCGATATTGAATACTGTAAATATACCTAAAGGTTTTTTCGCACCATTTACTATTCTTGCTCAATTTTATTTTTATTGTGTTGTCGAATTGCTCTGGACCTGTAAGGAATGTTGCTTTGTGTTGCTTTGATTTCATTTCATTTTATAATGTTAGTCAGATTGCCCTAAGTTTTAAAAGAAATTTCAAGAAAAACGCAATTCCTGAAACTGTAATAATCCCAACAACATATGGCGCGCGCACCATCGATGCGATATTGAATACTGTAGTCTGTACTGATATTTTTTCACACCATTCTACTATTCTTGCTCAATTTTATTTTATAACGTTGTCGAATTGCTCTGGACTTGGAAGCCATATTGCTTTGATTTAATTTTGGTTTCTAATGTTTGTCAGAGTGCCCTGAGTTTTTAAGGGAATATCAAGAAAAAACGCAATTTTTGAAATTGATTTTGAAGTTTAAAAAAAAAGTATACATCTAAAAAATCTGTTTTTTTTATTAAAAAGCTTGATATTGATTTAATGAAATGATCGGAAGACATAATATTTTTCTCTAATCAATCATATTTTAAAATAAATTCCCAAGGAATTAGAGGGTTAGGGTTAGCTCTATGCCGATAATATATAGGCACGATAGTTAATCTTGTTTCTCCCACTTTTTTTTTTCTCATAATTGACGCGAGGCACTACCGTAAACAGAATTTTTAGATGTATACTTTTTTTTTAAACTTCAAAATCAATTTCAGAAATTGCGTTTTTCTTGATATTATCTTAAAAACTCAGGGCACTCTGACAAACATTAAAAACCAAAATTAAATCAAAGCATTATGGCTTCTAAGTCCAGAGCAATTCGACAACCTTATAAAATAAAATTGAGCAATAATAGTAGAATGGTGTGAGAGAACCTTTATTTATATCAGTACAGTACAGTATTCAATATCGCAGCGATGGTGCCTCCGCCATATGCCGTTGGGATATGGGCGCGAATCCTGCTCATCAGGTGTGCTAATGTACTAATATACAACATACACATGCTTGCTGATAAACGTAACCTTTTGTTTATAGATCCTTTTGTCTTTATCGTGCCTTTGTTTCTTGTGCCTTTTGGAATATATTATTTGATTGATGTGAAAAATATTCTGTCTTCTGATCATCTTATAAATTTATTGAATCTTTTTAATAAAAATAAAAACAGATTTTTGAGATGTATACCTTTTTTTTAAACTTTAAAATCATTTTCAGAAATTGCGTCTTTCTTGAAGATTATTTAAAACCTTACTGCACTCTGACAAACATTATAAAACCAAATCAGATCAAAGCAATATGGTTTCCAAGTCCAGAGCAATTTGACAACATTATAAAAATGAAATTGTGCAAGGTAGTAGTAGATGGTGTGGGAAACCTTTATATTTACCACAGTATCCAATATCGCATCGATGGCGCAAATTAAATAATGATACTTTAAGCTATGTTCCCAAGTCACATGTTATTGTTTATTTTTTATTCCATTAAGTTTAATGAGTTTTTTTTTTACATCATGTGTAAACAAAAATATAAAATATTTTTATTTACGAAAGGATTTATTTTCGATTATCTAAATCAGCTGCCAGAAGCATCGGTCTATAGAGCAAGAAAGCTAACATATTTAGATGGTGTGAAAAAACTTTTATATTTGTCAGTATAGTATTCAATATAGCATCGATGGCGCGAATCAAATAATGATACTTCAACCTATGTTCCCAAGTCTCATGTCGTTATTGTTTATTTTCCTTTCCGTCAAGTTTAATGAGTTTTTTTTTTTACAGGATATGTAAATAGAAATATAAAATATTTTTATTTACGAAATTATTTACGAAAGGATTTATTTTTCAATATCAAAATCAGCTGCTAAAAGCATCTGTCTATAGAGCAAAAAAACTAACATATTTAGATGGTGTAAAAAATCCTTTATATATGTCAGTATAGTATTAAATATCGCATCGATGGTGCGTGCGCCATATGTTGTTGGGATATAGGCGCGAATCCCAGGTCTGTAAAGTTAGCACATACATTTATAGCACAATCAAACCAGACTATAAAAAACAAAAAACAAACGCACACGGATTCCGCACAAAAAACGCATATAATTCGCACGTAACTCCTGATATAGTCCGGTTTGATTGTGCTAACTTCACATACCTGCAAATCCTGTCATGCTAATTATGCTAATATATACAACATACACATGTTTCCTGATGAACGTAACCTTTTGTTTATATATCTTTTCGTATTTATTGTGCTTTTGGGAATATATATATATTATTATGTTATTATATAAAAAATATTCATAATTATATATTTATTTAATTTGAATTTGGATATTCATTGTCAAGGTAATTAATATTATAATAATACAATAAATAAATAATATCAATATAGATTGATGCATATAGTAATTAAGTAAATTTTATAAATTTGTATTGTGTGCAATTGTGTGATATTTTGGTGACAATTCATTTACATTTACAAATGAAAAACAATAGAAGAAAAGAATGAAATTAAATGTAACCAGTGCAATAAAATTTTTAGTGGAAAAAGAAGTCTTCATGCTTATACAAGTTGAATTCATAAAATTGAGCTGGTTAAGACAATAACTGAAAACGAAACTTGTGTATACTGTGATGAAGAATATGCAAATAAAACAAACTCGTATTATCACTATTCACATTGTCATCAAGTCTCAGAGTATCAAACTATAAATTGTCCATTCGTAGGTTGTGATGAATCTGTGAATATATATGAGTATACTTATTTAAAACTGAGAAAACACATTCGAAACAAGCATCGTTATCCAGTGAAGATGGAAGAATTCGCTTTTCTTAATGATGATAGTGATTACAATGTTATTTGTTCATTTATTCATTTCATTAATAATAATGAGTGTGATATTTTCTAATATAAATTATATTTATTCATTGTAAAATATATTATTTATACAGATTTCATGGATTGGAAGGGTAGAGTTAAAACTAAAAAGGCTGCACCTTTATAATAAAAGATACGAAAAGCAGAGTTTTGGTAATTCCAACACCAAAAGACAATACATCTGCAACTGCAACTTTAAAAAATTAAAACCACTATATGTCCATCTATGATGGATGTTACAGGTGTTAAAGATCCTGACAATAATAATCAAAGTAAGGGTGCGAACTCACGACAAGCTAAAATTTCCGCTTATAAACATGGCGGCTATAAAAATAACCAAAAAGTAATTAAATTCACTAAATTATGATTGATTTAACGACTATTTACTGAATTGACTGCAAATCCGTGGTGTCTCTCCGTGACTGCAGAACAAGCTTGACACCACCAAGCTTGTTCTAAAATCACGGATTCTCGATAAATTTACTAAATTTAGTTACTTTTTGGTGATGTCAAGTATTGGTTATTTGATTGTAGAAAACCCTTAATTTTCGAAAAAAAACTGTTTTTGAAATATTTCCATGTTAAATAAAGTGTATTTTATATTTTGTTATTTTTGGCTTATTAATCTTTTTTTTTTATTGTTTTATCAATTATCGATATTTTATATATTTTTCTATTGTTGTCAAGTGTATTCAATTTTAGAGCTCTGTGTTCACACGCGAGTTTTTGCTGCGATGCTTTATGCTTCATGAATGAGTGCCCTCATCGGTAAGTTTTCTCGCTCACTGACGAATCGAGTCTCCGCTCGGTCTCTACAACTTCACAGCTCTATGGTGTTATTCATTTTTCATTAGCAATCTACAATTGTAGCTACGAACAAAAGTATTTAGAAAAATGTGAATCGTGTTCATATGCAAATGTTTCCTTGTCAAACGAATTTATGATAAATCTTTTAATACCAAATAAAAATAACACATCCCCTTTACAAGAAACTTATCGACCAATCACTATGATTGTGGCACGAAAGGGTTGGTACATGTGTCGATTGTTTTAGATCAACGAAAGATCTAAGAAAGATTGAAGTCCTCAAAATTAATGATATCATTGTTTTAAGTCTATCATCAATAAATTTAAATGGTCAAGTAAAAATGATAATTCGTTAATCAAAGGAATACCCACTTCTAAAATTCACATTTGTGGTTCTACCAAGAAGACTAGAAAGAAGAAGAGTCAACTCCGTACATTGGAAATGGACAAAATATGTCCTGTACCTCGAGCTTCTTAAATTTGCCAATTTGGCGCTGATTGGGTTCTACGTATAAAGTTAGTTATTTTGTCAGTTATTTCCGCAAAAATACTAGCTGGATAAAAATTGATAATTTGTTCGTTGCTAGCAAAAACTGGTGAAGTAATGCAAAAAATGCTTACATATTTTTTTTTTTAGAACGAACAAAAATTAATACGGATGGTACTGAAATATCGTAGCCGGATTACTTATTAGACAATCAATATTGCCCTGTAAAATAATCCAACTAGATATGTATTTTAATTAACCCTGTTTATCCTGCCCAGTGAAGGAACATTAGAAAGGTAGGGGATAATAATTACGTAATGTAGGGAGAGGTAAAAAGGAACCTGAAAAATACGCGAGAATAGTACACAAATTAAACACAAATAATTTATAAGAACTTGAGTCAAACACAAAACATATAATGTTAAATAAAATGGTAAATTTATTATAAAAATACCACGAGTCTACCAATAGTATTGATGTTGAGTATGACATATTTAAATTTGGACCGGCGTGGACCTTGAGATAATCGACGCACTTGTGTAACACTGAATTTACAATAAAAATTATAACGAAGTTCACTTTTACATTTGTTTGATTTAATAATTACATAAAACGCTTTACTATACTTTACAGGTCGTAGTTAAGACCAAATTCATGACCACGAGGTCGTTGATTGTTATATTTAAAATAATTAAGTATTTTTAACAAGCAAATTCTTGCTTAAATCGGCCAACTATAATTTACTTTATTCAATATTTATTTGATTAAATAATTTAACACAAAAAGTATGCACTTGAATTTAATTTAAAAGAACAAGACAACTTAGACCATGCGGTCTGAATTTATTACCAGTTATATCCAGTATGATTTTAATTAGTTTAAATTAATAATTTGCGTAACCAAATATTACGCAAAGATAATTAAAAATATTAAAGCAAAATAAATCAATGAAATATTGGATAAATGTAACTTACAGTTTTCGGCTGGTGACTCTTAAAATTATTCTAAAACCTTGTAAAACACTTATTAAAGCAGTTAAAGCAGTTAGAGCTGGTAGTCACAGGATCAGAGATCCCAGTGAACTGATCGATATCCTGGGTCAATGGCACAAGCTGACCGTAGGGTAGGTCGGGAATATTCGGGGATGCTCGGGGATGCGTTTGCTCCCTTAAATGTTACCCTTATAATTCATAAGATGGAGGTAGGGGTATCCAATTGGACCCTGAATATATAATTTTATAAAATACAATTTATCTAAAATAAAAAAAAGTTCGGCGCTTACCGGATATTAGGACATTACACCCCCACAGTAAAACCTTTCGTTCAGGGAACGCAGTGTACGTAAACGGAAGGCTTATCGCCCAATTCCGTAATTATTTACATCCGTATTTTACCTTAATTCTAGGTTACATTTTCTCTTAGTATCTATAGTTGAATCTAGAAGTTCTCGAAGCTCTGGAAGATCTTGAAGTTCTTGACGTTCTTGAAATTATTGTTTTTTTTTTTCTTTTTCATTTATATATTAACTCATTAGAAGTCACGAATTCCATGGTACCGATTTCACATTGATTAAGATTGCTTTTTCTTGGTAATATTTTGGCAGTTGAGTGGTAACTAGTTGTTCCACTTTTTCTTGCACCTTGACTTGTTGGATGGCTATTTCACGATTACAAGCTGCGCTGTTTCAGCAAAATTGAATTCATAGGCATTTTGATACGATGTTGGCTTTACTTTTTGGGTAGCAACATTTTTGTAGATATCTTTTTTTTTTTTGAGTTGATTTGTGGTTTGCTTTATATTTAGCAGTATGATTAGCACCACAGAGTTGACAGTTAATGTGATTGGGTCGATTGGGTTTATTCTAAATCTCCAATCAATATCTTCATAAAATACACAAATTTACCCAGTGAAATTTCGCCACCACCTTTTTACAGCGTACACAATGAATGTCCACCTTGTCATGATTATTTGCCTACCAAGTCAGGTTGTGGATGACGTCGTGCTTCGCTCGGAAATTCTTCCCCTCTGGTGCATAGACTAAATCATCGTCTGCAACCGATTGTACCAGCACTCGACGTATTTTGTTGACTTCATCTCGTTGTCACCTCGTTCTTGTTGTTTGATGAATTGTTGACTGACGCTGATGATTATCATTAAACATATATACAAATTTTATTATCCTACTTAACGACTACTTCTTGTCTTTAAAATTACGATTATCTGATACTTATTTTTCCATGCTTAGGCTTTTTATTGTGTATTATTATCCCACTTGAAGGGATAAATAATTCATGATTATTTATTCCTTCAATTTGGTTTTTACTCTGTTTTTAATTCAGTTATCAATTTATCTGCATATTTTGCTTATTTGTCTGATTGTTTCCGAATATTTATTTTTAGTTTCTTCATAATTTCACGATTCTTTTAATTTGGTTAACTGTTTACTTGGCCATTATCATTATTATTTACCTACTTTTTATTTATTTATTGATAAGAAAAAAAAACTTGAAGATCAGGGAGTTTATCAAACCTGATTACCGTTCATATTTATTGTTACTGCATTCCTAAGAAGGCAGCAACTATTCGAGATACCACAAAAAAAATTTACCGAAAGGAACTATTTCTAATAGTAACAACAATCGTGTTTTTCCTTTCTACTCTTTTAATATTTTCTCAAAATAGCCAGGATTTCGTCGTCTCGTCAGACGTCTTATCCCTTCATCTTGTTTCAATACTTTTTAAAGATAACCAGGATTCCGTTGTCTCGTCAGACACTTTATCCCTTCATCTTTCACCCCCACAGTAAGCGTAAGTTTGCCCACCTTTTTTCTTTTTGGAAAAAGAGAGAGAGAAAAAGAAATAGTTATTAATTTCATAGATTATTCATGCAATGATAGTTTTATTTCCATTAGTAATTATTGAGCTCGATTATAGGGACGTCCCTTTCCTATAATAAAAGAAGAAAGAAAAAAAAATTATGATTGTTATTAACTGCAGCTGCATTTCTTCGTGTACACGTCCTTAATTTATCATATAGTTAAATTTATTTCCAACTGGATCTATTCTATAACAATTTAAAATATTACAAATTATTAATATGTATCGTTACGATGATTAGAAATGTTACTCTCATTCGATTCTCAAGATTTTTTCCAAATTTTCTATGATTGACTACTGCCCCCTTGTGCTGGATGGTCAGTGCTTGAAAAATTAAACTAAGATTATTAATATCATAACCTCCTATCTACTGGATGGCTAGTGTGAGAGAGAGAAAAAAATTTAGGATCGACTATCGTCGTAAGCCTGGCTGGCTACCATCTTGTCCTACCTTCCCCCCCACAGTAAGCGTGAGTTTGGGGGAGGCAAAGCCTTACGCCAAACGACACGTTGATACTTCTATAAAATTACATCTTACTCTTATACGAATTTGCATAATTATTTGTGATGTCCATTTTTAAATAGTCGTATTTTGTATGACTGTTTTGTGGGACATAAAATTTTGAGTAATTATTAATGATGCTTGATTTTGGGTCATCCAAATCGTCGTGGCCATTCTTCGGTCTATTCGGAATTGAATAATTAGAAGTAAGGTCCGATTTTGAATAATCAGCATGATTGTGACACTTATTCGGTCTATAAGAATTTAAATAAGTAGGATTGCTGTTTGATTTTAATGAATCAGTATCATTGTGATCCTTCTTTGGTCTGAAAGAATTTAAATAAGTAGGATTGCTGTTTGATTTCAATGGATCAGTATCATTGTGACCCTTCTTTGGTCTAAAAGAAATAAAATCAGTAAGAGAGATGTCTGATTTTAATAAATCAGTTTCATTTTGACCTTTCTTTGGTCTAGATGAAATTAAAGAAGCAGGAGTGATGTTTGATTCTGAGTTATCAACAACATCACTGTGGTCCTTCTTTGGTCTGTAAGAAATGGAGAAATATAGATGCCAAGTAGACCAATAAGGGCAACGTCCGAACTCAGGCCCAAGCGCTCCAGGGGTGCGGAACGTGACTTATCGTTCATTCTGGCTTGCATGACCGTCCGTTGTCATTTTTATTTATTGCCTAGTTTCGTCTAGTTTTGCCAAGTGAAAATGATGGACTTAGAAAAAAAAATTAAATTTTACAAAAAACAAAACTTAGATATCTACATTATTTTACCAGCAAAATTTTTTACTTAGCTAGATTTTTTACTTAGCTGTAATTCTAGCCAATCAATCAATATCTACATTATTTTACTTAGCTAGATTTTTTACTTAGCTGTAATTTTAGCCACACAATCAATATCTACATTATTTTACTTAGCTAGATTTTTTACTTAGCTGTAATTTTAGCCAAACAATCAATATCTGCATTATTTTACTTAGCAAAATTTTTAACCTAGCTAGATTTTTCACTTAGCTAAATTTTTTACTTAGCTTTAATTATAGCCAAACGATCAATATCTACATTATTTCCCTTAGCTAGATTTTTTACTTCAAAAAACTTGGAAAAAAAAAAAAAATTTACGAAAAAAAACTAAGTCCCTTATTTCGATTTTGGCAAAACTATACGAAATGAGTCAAAAAAAAAATAAAAATTCGGATGATCATAATGGCCATAATCTGCAATAAGCCGCCACGGGAGGAACCATGGGGTGCTCGGGCCTGAGTTCGGTATCAGCCCCAATAAGCTCTCAATATTTGCAACCTTCTTTTTAGTGTATTTATTCTTGAATACATTTTCTTTTTGTTGTAGGTGCAAGATATTGTGAGAGTCAGGTTCAATAACCAAATAAACATTGTGATTAGCATACCCAGTAACGACCAACAATAAGATTGCGTCATTGCTGTTATGATGGTGCTTACAAACATTATTATATTGATTTCCTTTTTATCCTGAAACATACGATAATTTGAAGCTTTATTATGTTTGGGTAATTTATGAGCCCTTATTTCTCTTTTTGTTCTCATAAGCGTATTTAATTCTTCGCTCTTGTCAAGAGCTTTGTTACCCGTTTTTTTATTAATTAGTTTTAATTCGGGGTACTTGCTTTGACAAAGGCCATTAGACTCATGTTTTTGTTCTCGTTTCCGAAAATCGCTAATTTTTTTTTTATTACAATTCTTTGTTTCGTGCCCTGTATATCGGTAGTATCGACATTGAGCTCGTGAAAGGAGTTTTGATTTTTCCCGTTTTTCTGTGACAATCTTGTTATTATTGAAATTTCCGGTATTATCATTGTTAAATTTCTGGGTTACTTCGCGTCTTATTAGTTCGTCTTCCCTAATTAATACTGCTCGCTTAATATGTTCGAGGTCTTTTTCCCAATCGATAAAGTCCGATATTCTACTTGCTAAACCTTCTTTTAACGTTATTTTCTTGATATCGTCGTTTACAAACCATTGAAGTTTAAAATGTTCGTCTTCTCGCCTAGTATGCGAGTCGATTATTTCTGAGATTTTATAGTCAACTCTTTTAATAAACTTCCGAGCAGATTCATTTTTCTTTTGCCACATATTACGTAGCTCTTCAAATAGTATAGCTTCTGTTTTCGTTATTTTGTGTAATTTTTGAATAGCGGACATTAGTTCATTTATTTTATCAAAATTTCTACACAAAAATTGGGATTTGACGTTCCAACCGACTTTATTACGCATAATAGCTTTTGTTAAATCCGGTTCTAAACTTGTTGGTATACAAATACGCGCATCTTCACAATCTCCTCGAAATCTATCGAATTCTTGATTATTCCCGGTATATACTTTTATATGGCTAGTTACCTGGTCAATAATTGATAGACTATGGGCTAAATCAGCCACATTAGCCGTTCGCATAACGATAGTTCCAGTCATGTTTGACTATTTGAAATAAATTTAGGGAATCTTTTTAATTAACCTTTTTTAATCTTACAAACTCAAAAATATTATCTACCAATGATTTAAAAAAAAATTAAAAATATTCGAAACACTTCCGAAATATTATCAACAAAATAAAAAAAATTAAATATTCGAAACTCATTCAAAGTATTATCGACAAAATGATTTTTTTAAAAAAAATAAAAATATTCAAAACACATTCAAAATATTATCAAAAAAAAATAAAAATAAAAATATTTGAAACTCATTCAAAATAAAATCGACACACGATAAAAATTAAAATATTTGAAACACATCCAAAATAAAATCGACACACGATAAAAATTAAAATATTTGAAACACATTCAAAATATCAAAATATAATCGACACACGATTTAAACAAATTAAAATTATTTGAAACACATTCAAAATATACTTGACAAACGATTTAAGGAAATTAAAATATTCGAAACAATTTCAAACTATTATTGACAAATGATTTAAACAAAATAAAATTATTAGAAACACATTCAAAATATAATCGACACAACGATTAAAAATTAAAATATTTGAAACACATTCAAAATATAATCGACGACCGATTTAAGAAAATTAAAATATTCGACACAAATTCAAAGTAAAATCGACACACGATTTAAACAAAATAAAAATATTTGGAACACATTCAAAATATAATCGATAAACAATTTAAGAAAATTAAAATATTCGAAACAAATTCAAAGTAAAATCGACACACGATTTAAACAAAATAAAAATATTTGGAACACATTCAAAATATAATCGATAAACAATTTAAGAAAATTAAAATATTCGAAACAAATTCAAAGTAAAATCGACACACGATTTTAAAAGAAATTAAAATAATCGAGACACACAATTATAAATATACAATATAAAAAATTGAAATATTCGAAAACAAATTACAAAATAGTATTAGTTGTTATTATATGAACAATAATTATCAACAAATGATATTGAAAAAAAATTAGAATATTTGAGACAAATTCAAAGTGTTATTAACAAATGATTTGAAAAAAATTAGAATATTCGAGAGACACTCAAAATTATTATCGACAAACGGTTTTTGAAAGAAATTAAAATAATCGAGACACACTCAAAATATTATCAACAATTGATTTAAGAAAATTAAAATATTCGGACACACTCGAAATATTATAAACAAATGGTTAAATAAAATTGCAAATATTCGGACAAACTCGAAATATTATAAACAAGCGCTTTTAAAAAAAAATTAAAATATTCGGACAAACTCGAAATATTATAAACAAAAGCTTTAAAAAAAAATTAATATATTCGGACAAACTCGAAATATTATAAACAAACGCTTTAAAAAAATTAAAATATTCGGACACACTCGAAATATTATAAACGAAAGCTTTTTAAAAAGAATTAAAATATTCGGACACACTCGAACTATTATAAACAAATGCTTAAAATAAAAATTTAAATATTCGGACAAACTCGAAATATTATTAACAGATGTTTTAAAATTTTAAAATATTCGGACAAACTCGAAATATTATAAACAATTACCAAAAAAATTTAAAATATTCGGACAAACTCGAAATATTATAAACAATTACCAAAAAAATTAAAATATTCGGACAAACTCGAAATATTATAACCAAAAAAAAATTTAAAATATTCGGACACACTCGAAATATTATAAACAACAAAAAAAAATTAAAATATTCGGACAAACTCGAAATATTATAAACAATTACCAAAAAAATTTAAAATATTCGGACAAACTCGAAATATTATAAACAATTACCAAAAAAAAAAATTAAAATATTCGGACAAACTCGAAATATTATAACCAAAAAAAAAATTAGAATATCCGGACAAACTCGAAATATTATAAACAACAAAAAAAAATTTTAAAATATTCGGACAAACTCGAAATATTATAAACAATTACCAAAAAAAATTAAAATATTCGGACAAACTCGGAATACAATAACCAGGAAAATTTAAAATATTCGGACAAACTCGAAATATTATAAACAAAAAAAATTTAAAATATTCGGACAAACTCGAAATATTATAAACAATTACCAAAAAAATTAAAATATTCGGACAAACTCGGAATACAATAACCAGAAAAAATAAAAATATTCGGACAAACTCGAAATATTATAAACTAAAAAAAAAATTTTAAATATTCGGACAAACTCGAAATATTATAAACAATTACCAAAAAAAAATTTTAAATATTCGGACAAACTTGAAATATTATAAACAATTACAAATTTAAAATATTCGGACAAACTCGAAATATTATAAACAATAACCAAAAAAAAATTTAAAATATTCGGACAAACTCGAAATACAATAACCAGAAAAAAAATTCAAATATTCGGACAAACTCGGAATACAATAACCAGGAAAATTTAAAATATTCGGACAAACTCGAAATATTATAATCAAAAAAAATTTAAAATATTCGGACACACTCGAAATATTATAAACAACCATAAAAAAATTTTAAAATATTCGGATAAACTCGAAATATTATAAACAATTACCAAAAAAAAAATTAAAATATTCGGACAAACTCGGAATACAATAACCAAAAAAAAAATTAGAATATCCGGACAAACTCGAAATATTATAACCAAGAAAATTTAAAATATTCGGACACACTCGAAATATTATAAACAACAAAAAAATTAAAATATTCGGACAAACTCGGAATACAATAACCAAAAAAATTTTAAAATATTCGGACAAACTCGAAATATTATAAACAATTACCAAAAAAAAAATTAAAATATTCGGACAAACTCGGAATACAATAACCAAAAAAAAAATTAGAATATCCGGACAAACTCGAAATATTATAAACAACAAAAAAAAATTTTAAAATATTCGGACAAACTCGAAATATTATAAACAATTACCAAAAAAAATTAAAATATTCGGACAAACTCGGAATACAATAACCAGGAAAATTTAAAATATTCGGACAAACTCGAAATATTATAAACAAAAAAAATTTAAAATATTCGGACAAACTCGAAATATTATAAACAATTACCAAAAAAATTAAAATATTCGGACAAACTCGGAATACAATAACCAGAAAAAATAAAAATATTCGGACAAACTCGAAATATTATAAACAAAAAAAAAATTTTAAAATATTCGGACAAACTCGAAATATTATAAACAATTACCAAAAAAGATTAAAATATTATTCAAGCGTAGATATTAACTATCGATTATTGACCATGCATCGATAATTTATTATTTAGATTGTTTAAATTTTAAAATAAAAAAAAAATTATTATCAATTTATCGATTATTACTACAAAATCGAAATCGTATTAACCTACGATGTGTAATTTGTTAAAATGTTATAATTGGTCCAACGATATATTGACTATCTAAATAGGATCGATCTTTTATTTATTAAACATGTGTACATGTTGAAATAAATATAAAAAGAATATCTTACTATATCGATTATTTCCATAAAATCGATTATTTATTTATTAAAAGTTTATAAAAATGTCGCAATATATAACAAGGGAATTTAAATTATCAATTATTAAAATAAAATCGATTATTTATTTATTTAAATTGTATAGAAAGTCAAAATATTAAAAAGGGAAATTTACTATATCGATTATTTTACTAAGATCGATTGTTTATTTGTTAAAATTGTACAAATGTCAAAATATTAAAAAGGGAAATTTACTATATCGATTATTTCCATAAAATCGATTATTTATTTATTTAAATTGTATAAAAGGTCAAAATATTAAAAGAGAAATTTAATATATATCGATTATTTTAATAAAATCGATTGTTAAAAAAAAATTGTCAAAATATTAAAAGGGAAATTCAATATATCGATTATTTCCATATAATCGATTATTTATTTGTTAAAATTGTAAACAAAAATTGAACAAAATATTAAAAGGGGAATTCAATATATCGATTATTTCCATAAAATCGATTATTTAAATTGTATAAAAGGTAAAAATATTAAAAGAGAAATTTAATATATATCGATTATTTTAATAAAATCGATTGTTAAAAAAAAATTGTCCAAAATATTTAAAGGGAAATTCAATATATCGATTATTTCCATAAAATCAATTATTTATTTATTTAAAAGTTTATAAATGTCGAAATATTAAAAAGGGGAATTAATTATATCATTTATTTAAATAAAATCGATTATTTATTTATTAAAATGTCGAAAATAAACAGGGAAATTAAATATATCGATTATCTCGATAAAATCGATTATTTATTTATTAAAATTGTAAAAATGTTGAAATATTTAAAAAGGGAATTTTAATATATCGATTATTAAAATAAAATCGATTATTTATTTATTTAAAATTGTAAAAATGTCGCAATATTTAAAAAGGGAATTTAATATATCGATTATTAAAATAAAATCGATTATTTATTTATTAATATTGTAAAACTGTCGCAATATTTAAAAAGGGAATTTAATATATCGATTATTAAAATAAAATCGATTATTTATTTATTAATATTGTAAAAATGTCGCAATATTTAAAAAGGGAATTTAATATATCGATTATTAAAATAAAATCGATTATTTATTTATTAATATTGTAAAAATGTCGCAATATTTAAAAAGGGAATTTAATATATCGATTATTAAAATAAAATCGATTATTTATTTATTAAAATTGTATATGAAAGTCAAAATATTAATAAGGGAAATTTACTATATCGATTATTTTACTTAAATCGATTGTTTATTTGTTAAAATTGTACAAATGTCAAAATATTAAAAAGGGAAATTAAATATATCGATTATCTCGATAAAATCGATTATTTATTTATTAAAATTGTAAAAATGTTGAAATATTTAAAAAGGGAATTTTAATATATCGATTATTAAAATAAAATCGGTTATTTATTTAAATTGTAAAAAGGAGTCAAAATATTAAAAATAGGAATATTAGTTCCCAATTGTTTATGCAAAATCAACATATTATTAATTATTACTTTATTAGTAATAATTATCATTAAGGGGAGTTAATTATTTAAATAAAATTGAAATGTTGTTGAATTATTATTGTAAAATAATAATTTATTTAAATGGGAGTATTAATTTCCAATTATTTATAAAAATTCAAAATATTATTAATTATTACTTTATTAGTAATAATTATCGTTAAGGGGCATTAATTATTTAAATAAAATTGAAACGTTGTTGAATTATTATTATAAAATAATAATTTATTTAAATGGGAATATTAATTTCCAATTATTTATAAAAAATCCAAGTATTATTAATTATTACTTTATTAGTAATATTTGTCAAAAAGGGGAATTAATTATTTAAATAAAATTAAAACGTTGTTGAATTATTATTATAAAATAATAATTTATTTAAATGGGAATATTAATTTCCAATTATTTATAAAAAATCAAAATATTATTAATTATTACTTTATTAGTAATAATTGTCAAAAAGGGGAATTAATTATTTAAATAAAATTGAAATGTTGTTGAATTATTATTGTAAAATAATAATTTATTGAAATGGGAATATTAATTACCAATTGTTTATGTAAAATCAAAATATTATTAATTATTACTTTATTAGTAATAATTGTCATTAAGGGGAATTAATTATTTAAATAAAATTGAAACGTTGTTGAATTATTATTGTAAAATAATAATTCATTTAAATGGGAATATTAATTTCCAATTGTTTATGTAAAATCAAAATATTATTAATTATTACTTTATTAGTAATAATTGTCATTAAGGGGAATTAATTATTTAAATAAAATTGAAACGTTGTTGAATTATTATTGTAAAATAATAATTTATTTAAATGGTAATATTAAATACCAATTATTTATGTCAAATCAAAATATCACTAATTATTACTTTATTAGTAATAATTGTCAAAAAGGGGAATTAATTATTTAAATAAAATTGAAATATTGTTGAATTATTATTGTAAAATAATAATTTATTTAAATGGTAATATTAAATACCAATTATTTATGTCAAATCAAAATATTACTAATTATTACTTTATTAGTAATAATTATCATTAAGGGGAATTAATTATTTAAATAAAATTGAAACGTTGTTGAATAATGATTATAAAATAATAATTTATTTAAATGGTAATATTAAATACCAATTATTTATGTCAAATCAAAATATTACTAATTATTACTTTATTAGTAATAATTGTCAAAAAGGGGAATTAATTATTTAAATAAAATTGAAATATTGTTGAATTATTATTGTAAAATAATAATTTATTTAAATGGGAATATTAATTTCCAATTATTTATGTAAAATCAAAATATTTTTAATTATTACTATATTAGTAATAATTACCAAAAGTGGGATTCAATTATTAAAAATAAGTTGAAATATTATTTATTATTATTTCATAAATAATTAATTGTCCCCATTTAATTTATCTTCCCCTCACTCACTTACGTTGTTTGTTTTGTTGATGTTATTATTGTATGTTTCATTCCATATTAATTATAAATTATAAGAAAAAAAATTAACAACTTAATTAAAAGCGGGCAGAGTTTTAAAATTATTCATGCACTATTTTTCATGCTATTATTTTATTTTATTATTTTCTCTCTTTTCCTTTCTCTTTCTTCTTTCTTCTTTTTTTTTTTTTAGGCCCAGTTACCGGTTATCGCTTCAGTGAAAGGGGGGTATTTGACCGTGGCAAAAACCATTAAGGATTGGGAAAAACCCAACAACACCCCAGGTAGCTAGGTAGATAAAATAAAAGAAGGGACCGGAAACATTAAAAAAAAATAAAATTTTAATGTTTTCCCGAAGGTCCCATTAAATTTTATTGTTGCAAGCTCTGCACGCTTCTGCAAATCCCTTTATCACAATGGCAATTTTATTTATTTTATTTATTTTATTTATTTTCTCTCTTGTATTTTTCTTTTTTTTTTTTTTTTTTTTTTTTCCACGTTTTAAAATTCTCCTGTAAACAATTTCTCCTTTTACTTCCCCTTTTTTTTTTGAAATAATTTATTTAAACAATTTTTCTCCCTCAAAAAAAAATTCCCAGAATTTCCCCGTATTTTCCGCGCGCGTACTAATTTCTCCGGCTTGATTTTACCCTCCGCGAACGCATTTTTTTATCTTGACACCGGACGAGCCCCCATGAAATATCGTAGCCGGATTACTTATTAGACAATCAATATTGCCCTGTAAAATAATCCAACTAGATATGTATTTTAATTAACCCTGTTTATCCTGCCCAGTGAAGGAACATTAGAAAGGTAGGGGATAATAATTACGTAATGTAGGGAGAGGTAAAAAGGAACCTGAAAAATACGCGAGAATAGTACACAAATTAAACACAAATAATTTATAAGAACTTGAGTCAAACACAAAACATATAATGTTAAATAAAATGGTAAATTTATTATAAAAATACCACGAGTCTACCAATAGTATTGATGTTGAGTATGACATATTTAAATTTGGACCGGCGTGGACCTTGAGATAATCGACGCACTTGTGTAACACTGAATTTACAATAAAAATTATAACGAAGTTCACTTTTACATTTGTTTGATTTAATAATTACATAAAACGCTTTACTATACTTTACAGGTCGTAGTTAAGACCAAATTCATGACCACGAGGTCGTTGATTGTTATATTTAAAATAATTAAGTATTTTTAACAAGCAAATTCTTGCTTAAATCGGCCAACTATAATTTACTTTATTCAATATTTATTTGATTAAATAATTTAACACAAAAAGTATGCACTTGAATTTAATTTAAAAGAACAAGACAACTTAGACCATGCGGTCTGAATTTATTACCAGTTATATCCAGTATGATTTTAATTAGTTTAAATTAATAATTTGCGTAACCAAATATTACGCAAAGATAATTAAAAATATTAAAGCAAAATAAATCAATGAAATATTGGATAAATGTAACTTACAGTTTTCGGCTGGTGACTCTTAAAATTATTCTAAAACCTTGTAAAACACTTATTAAAGCAGTTAAAGCAGTTAGAGCTGGTAGTCACAGGATCAGAGATCCCAGTGAACTGATCGATATCCTGGGTCAATGGCACAAGCTGACCGTAGGGTAGGTCGGGAATATCCGGGGATGCTCGGGGATGCGTTTGCTCCCTTAAATGTTACCCTTATAATTCATAAGATGGAGCTAGGGGTATCCAATTGGACCCTGAATATATAATTTTATAAAATACAATTTATCTAAAATAAAAAAAAGTTCGGCGCTTACCGCAGGACATTACAGTACCAAGTAATTTTATATACTTCTTAATATTATAGTTTTTTCTATCAAATGATTGAAGGACTTTACAAAAAGATGTGATATCTAAACAAAAAAAGAAACACAGTTTTTTTTACAAAAAGGAGCGTCAAGTATCCGAAATCCCCACTAATTATGTGATTATAGTAATTTTATTTTATATTGATATTTATTAATTTTTTAGATACAAAAAGATATAATACCAAAATAAGTCAAGAAGGAAATATTTAACGCATATAATTAAGTCTTAATCTTTGACGAAATTTTATACTTGACCCCGCCCGGTTCTTCCCAAATAAAATTTAAAGACTTTCACACTAATGCAGATCTACTGAAATTAAGTAGTCGTTCACTTTCAACATAAATGTATGCGCAGTCACAAGTCACAACCTTGCAACTTTATTATAGTAGTTTCATATAAAAAAGACAAGAATAGAGCGTTACAAGTGTGATTTTTTTGAAAATCTATGAAAGTATTTGAATTATATTGAATTAATGTCTTAGAGCTCAAACGCACGACAAGCTAACTTTTGCTTGTAAACATGGCTGACGTAATTCTGAGTGATCTAAGCATGCGCAACATGTAAAATTACTAGAAAAACCACGATGGCTGGGGAGTATTATTTAAAATTTTTTGTTTTTCAAAAAAATGAATTGACGCGCAGAAGGACGTCGGAGTTAACTTGATGAAACTTAGAAAAAATAAGAAGCCCTGTGGTCTAGTGGTCAAGGCGTTTGCCCGGAAAGCAAAAGACCCGGGTTCGATTCCCGGCGGGGGAACTTCGTTATTTTTTCTAAAATTCTGGTTTTTTTTTTTTTTTAAAAAAATGAATTGACGCACAGAAGGACGTCGGAGTTAACTTGATGAAACTTAGAAAAAATAAGAAGCCCTGTGGTCTAGTGGTCAAGGCGTTTGCCCGGAAAGCAAAAGACCCGGGTTCGATTCCCGGCGGGGGAACTTCGTTATTTTTTCTAAGTTTCTGGTTTTTTTCAAAAAAATGAATTGACGCACAGAAGGACGTCGGAGTTAACTTGATGAAACTTAGAAAAAATAAGAAGCCCTGTGGTCTAGTGGTCAAGGCGTTTGCCCGGAAAGCAAAAGACCCGGGTTCGATTCCCGGCGAGGGAACTTCGTTATTTTTTCTAAGTTTCTGGTTTTTTTCAAAAAAATTATTATTATTTTATTTATTTTCATTTTTTTGATGAAACATATTACTAGTTTCATGGGAATTAGGACGGCCATGTTTACAAGTTCGACAAAACCCAACTTGTTGCGCGTGCTCAGTGCGCTTTACAAGCGAAACTAGGCTTATCGTGAGTTTAAACCCTTAGCTTATTAGCATTGTAACTGAATTCATTTAGATTTTTTGCTGATATCTGGGAAAATTGCATAGTGGACACCACCTTTTACACTGTAAAATATATATTCGGCGCTCGTGTAATATTGTGTCATACGCATTCGTTATTGAATTGTTGATTGACAAAATAAGTATATATATATATGTATAGAGGTATATATATATATTAGGGTGGCCGTTATTTTTTTTTTTTTCGAAAAATTCTGCTCCTAGGGGTTTTTTTTTCTTTATTCCGTGAAAAAAAATAATAGGCAAAATTTTGAAGCTTTATCTCAACTCTAACCCGTGCCGCTGGAATATTGATTTTTGCATTTGAAATAACATTGCATTCTTGGGATTTTCAATTTTTTTTTTCTGGAGGTCGTAAAAAAAATCGGAAAAATATGAAATTTGCGGTGTTGAATTTAAGAATGAATGCACTTTAAACTAGAAATTCTCAAACTGCTGGATCGTATATTTTGCGCTTGCCCATAGACGTTATCCAGTGATTTTTTCTGATTTCACACAAAATGACGGTTTTTTTCCATTAAAATGGTTTATACGAACAGTAATCACGTTTTTTCTATTAATTTAAAATAAACTACTCCTAATTATGGTAAAAGTAATATTCCGTAAAACATTCTACAGAAAAAATTTTTCCGTATTATTGAATGAATAAAATACATGTAATTTCAATTTTAAGAAATATGGGCAAGGAATAGCAGTAGCTAAGAAAAAGATGTTGCTAAGAAATCGATGTTGCTGAAAACACAATTTTTTGGCTACAATAATTCTTTAGCTCCATCTTTTCCTTAGCTACTGCTTGTCCTTGGTATTTTTATTTATTTAATAAATAAAATACATGTGATTCATTATTTTAACAACAAAAATATCAAAAGAATAGCAGTAGCTAAGAAAAACGTGTCTAAGAAATTAATGTTGCAACAAACATAATTATTTTGGCTACATTAATTCCTTAGCTCCATTTTTTCCCTATTTTTTACCCTGCTTGTCCTTGAGATTTTCATATATTAAATAAATAAAATACATGTAATTTTATTTTTAAAAAATACAAATGTCAAAAGACAAGCAGTAGCTAAGGAAAAGATGTAGCTAAGGAATTACTTAAGCCAAGAAAAGTATGTTTGTACCATTATTAATTCCTTGGCCACAGTTTTTCCGTAGCTACCGCTTTTCTTTGGACATTTTTGTTTTTGAAATAATGAATTAAATGTTTTTTATTTATTGTATAAATGAAAAATCCGAGAACAAGTAAGTCCTTCCTTTACTCAGCTTCTGCTTGTCCTTGAGATTTTTATTTATTTAATAAATAAAATACATGTGATTGATTATTTCAAAAACAAAAATGTCCGAAGAAAAGCGGTAGCTACAGAAAAGCTGTGGCCAAGGAATTAATAATGCTACAAACATACTTTTCTTGGCTTAAGTAATTCCTTAGCTACATCTTTTCCTTAGCTACTGCTTCTCTTTTGACATTTGTATTTTTTAAAAATACAATTACATGTATTTTATTTATTTAATATATGAAAATCTCAAGGACAAGCAGGACCTAGGAAAAAATGGAGCTAAGGAATTAATGTAGCCAAAATAATTATGTTTGTTGCAACATTAATTTCTTAGAAACATGTTTTTCTTAGCTACTGCTATTCTTTTGATATTTCCCTGGTGAAAATATTTCTCCGAATTTTTCCGAATTTCTCCGTGATTACTCCAAATTTCTCCGCGGTTACTCCGAATTTCTCCGCGATTACTCCGAATTTCTCCCAAATTGACCCATGCGGAGAAATGAGTGGAAAAATTTTCTCCTCGTCGTTGATTTCGGAAGAATTTCCCCGGGGTAAAATTATTTTTTTCACATGTTTCTCCGCGTGTATTTTTTTTCGCGTAGAAATATTTCCGAATGTTCCCTTACCCAAGTTGATTCGGAGAAACGAAAGAAAAATTTCTCTTCTTCGTTGATTTTAGAAAAAATTTCTCAGCAGTAAAATTTTTTTTTCACACGGTTGGAGAAATGGCGGACGAATCTCTTTACCCTTTCTCCAACTTTCTCCACCATTTGTTCAATTTTTTTCCAACTTTTTTAATTTTCAATTATTTAAAAAAAGAATGACTAATTATTAATTGTTACATAACGCAAAGCATAATGATGTTTATTTTTTTTGAAAAAAATGAAAATTCGAAGACACTTTTTTTCAAAAAAGTTGATATACCTGAGGTACTTGGTCTACAAAACTCCCGTGATCGTTTCATCAAATTGATGAATGTGGGAAAATAAGTGGAAAAATTTCTCTTCGTCGTTGATTTCGGAAGAATTTCTCTGTGATAATTTTTTTTTTCCACACGTTTCTCCGCGTACTTTTATCGCGGAAAAATATTTCCGAACGTTTCTCCGCCCAAATCGATTCGGAGAAAATTCGTAAAAAATTTCTCCGCGGTAAATTTTCTTTTTCACATGTTTCTTCGCGTATTCTCATCGTGGAAAAATATTTCCGAACGTTTCTCTACCCAAGTCGATTCGGAGAAAATTCGGAAAAAAATTTTGATACCTCTCTCCACTCATTTCTCCGCATGGGTCAATTCGGAAGAAATTCGGAGTAATCACGGACAAATTCGGAGTAAATGAGGAGAAATTCGGAGTAATCGCGGAGAAATTCAGGAGAAATCGCGGAGAAATATTTTCACCAGGGTTTTGCTGTTAAAATAATGGATCACAATTTTTTCTGTAGAATGTTTTACGGAATATTACTTTTACCATAATTTCGAGTAGTTTATTTCAAATTAATAGAAAAAACGTGATTACAGTTCGTATAAACCATTTTAATGGAAAAAACCGTCATTTTTGTGTGAAATCAGAAAAAATCACTGGATAACGTCTATGGGCAAGCAAAAATATACGATCCAGCAGTTTGAGAATTCCTAGTTTAAAGTGCATTAATTCTTAAATTAAACACCGCAAATTTCATATTTTTCCGATTTTTTTTACGACCTCCAGAAAAAAAAAATTGAAAATCACAATGTAAATGAAAATATCAATATTCCAGCGGCACGGGTTAGAGTTGAGATAAAGCTTTAAAATTTTGCGTATATTTTTTTTTCACGGATTAAAGAAAAAAAAACCCCTAGGAGCAGAATTTTTCGAAAAAAAAAAAAATAACGGCCACCCTAATATATATGTATATATATATTTTTTTAAACACACCGGCAAGGTAACAAGATTGTACGCTGCCAGTCCTAAGCCTAGATAAAATGTGAAGGGTATATATATATAATAATGGATAATTGGAAAATACCATTAACTCTGTTGTCGAGACGTGTGTAGGCTTCAAATTTTATTTGGGAAGAACCGGGCGGGGTCAAGTATAAAATATTGTCAAAGATTAAGACTTAATTATATGCGTTAAATATTTCCTTCTTGACTTATTTTGGTATTATATCTTTTTGTATCTAAAAAATTAATAAATATCAATATAAAATAAAATTACTATAATCACATAATTAGTGGGGATTTCGAATACTTGACGCTCCTTTTTGTAAAAAAAACTGTGTTTCTTTTTTTGTTTAGTATATATATGGTAACATGACAAAATAAATTTTAGAAAATAAATCCGACAAAATAAATCCGGACAAAACAAATTTGGAAAAAATAAATCGTGACAAAATAAATCGCGAAAAAATATATTGCGTCAAAATAAATCGCGACAAAATAAATTTAAAAAAAATAAATCTAGACAAAATAAATTTAAAAAAAGAAAATTGTTACATGAATGAGGAGGTGATTTTCAGGTCACAAGGGGGGGTGCCCTCCCAACTGCGAAAATATCTACTGATATTATTTTAAGAGACAATTTTAATAAATTCTTGATAGATTTTTTAATTTTATTTATTTTTGTATTCAATATTATTTAAATTCATTTTGTCTAGATTTATTTTTTTTCAATTCATTTTTGCGCGATTTATTTGTCACGATTTATTTTTTCGTGATATATTCTGTCAAATTTATTATGTCGTGTAATCTATATATATATATTCCCAAAAGCACAATAAAAACGAAAAGGTATATAAATAAAAGGTTATGTTAATCAGCAAACATGTGTATGTTGTATATATTAGCATAATTAGCATGACAGGATTCGCAGGTATGTGAAGTTAGCACATACATTATAGCACAATTAAACCGGACTATATCAGGAGTTACGTGCGAATTATATGCGTTTTTTGTGCGGTATCCGCAATTTTTGTGCGTTTTTTTGTTTTTTATAGTCTGGTTTGATTGTGCTATAATGTGCTAACTTTACAGACCTGGAATTTGCGCCTATATCTCAACAACATATGGCGCGCGCACCATCGATGCGATATTGAATACTATACTGACATATATATGAAGGTTTTTTACACTATCTAAATATGTTAGCTTTTTTGCTCCATGGACGGATGCTTCTGACAGCTGGATTTGATATTCAAAAATAAATTCTTTCGTAAATAATTTCGTAAATAAAAATATTTCATATTTCTATTTACATATACTGTAAAAAAAAAACTCATTAAACTTGATGGAAAGAAAAATAAACAATAACATGTGACTTGGGAACATAGCCTAGAGTATCATTAATTAATTCGCGCCATCGATGCGCTATTGGATACTGAAGTGAATATAAAGGTTTTCCACACCATCGACTATTACCTTGAACAATTTTATTTTTATAATGTTGTCAAATTGCTCTTGACTTGGAAGCCATATTGCTTTGATCTGATTTGGTTTTATAATGTTTGTCAGAGTGCGGTAAGGTTTTAAAGAATCTTCAAGAAAAACGCAATTTTTGAAAATGATTTGGAAGTTTGAAAAAAAAGTATGTACTTCAATTTTGTCTCAGGGCATTCTCACGATTTGAATGCCCCTTTTTCCCCTGGAATGCTGATAAATGAAATTATCAAGAAATTTCTTTTTCTCTCATACTTGGATACCTTGCCTTTTGATGGAATATTTGACGAATTGACGATATATGAGTATATGATGAACTTTTCATTCAATATGAATGATTAATGACGATTTGAGGATACGATACGAAACCAAATGGTACGTAAAAATTCTGATTTATATCGTATCGTGGCATCACTATTTTCTATTATGATGTTAGCCCGTTTTGTTTAAATTCATCAAAACGAACTGAACCTGAATAAAAAAACAATTCGAAAAAGAATAGAAAACGTTAATATAAACTAAGGAATAAAAAGACTGTTGTTTTTTTATACGATCTGTGGGATATCCAACTTGATTATAATCGAGTTTACTTGTAAAAAAAAAGTGAAAGTCACTCTCACATATTTTTTTTTCCTGGTAAATATACGATATATATATATATTTTTATACAATATCTAAATGCACACGTGATGATACAGTTGTAGATAGAGTATGAGGCTTTTCCCCAGACAGGCAAGCGGAAATTCAGTTTGCCGTAACAAGGAATACTGTGGCATTGATTTCACCGCTTTCAATCACCCTCGCCGCTGTTCTTGCGTCGTGTGGGTGAATATTTGTTTTCACCATTTACTTGCACACATTTACCAGTTCCGAGCACTATTATAAAGTACGGACCGCTGAGTCAATACAGTTAAGTATTTAAGTTACTTGCGTACGGGCGTGTGAATAGACTTGCGCTGGTATACTGTGAATCGATTTTGGCATAACGGCCAGTCATGATAAGGCATTGACAATAACATCATATTTCTAGAATTATTATTCTCTACTGGATCTATTTCTTGCTTGTCTTATTGACTGCAGTAAAAATGTTTTTCGGTAGTTGATACTATTTCTTTTCTACGCGTTTGAATCAATAAAGATTATCTTTCTATATCGTAATAACTGATGAGATAGTTTGAAAAAAATTTGACTCCACGAGTAGAAATGTGTTAATTAGTTTCCTTAGAACAAACCGAAACGCAATGTGAAGTCATGATGCTTTTGTTGCGAATGATCGTGATTAATAGGGAAAGATAAATTTTACGTTTTTCTTCAT
This sequence comes from Aphidius gifuensis, assembly GCF_014905175.1. Lineage (NCBI taxonomy): Eukaryota > Metazoa > Arthropoda > Insecta > Hymenoptera > Braconidae > Aphidius > Aphidius gifuensis. The sequence continues at coordinate 9,351,857 of NC_057791.1, read as the reverse complement.
ATTTTCTGCATGCGTCCAAAAAAAAAAAACAGTATTGTTGTAATAGCCGTGAAGTCTTAAAAATAATCCTATTGTATTATAATATTAAATATAAACCAAAAACTGTTGAGCACAAGTTATCATAAAAGATTTGTCTTTCAATTTAACTGGAATTTTTATATAAAACCATTTTCAGACAGCTCTGGGAAAAAAATTATTTACAAAAAAAGAACAAAAAAGAATGTTTCCGATCTCAAGTTCTGGCACTCTTTTATTTGGGAGGTAATACAATTAATCGAATTGAGGATGAGAGCTGGGGTAATGATTTTTTTGGGAAAAGAAAAGTCCATGAAGAGTAATGGTGAATGCGGAGAAGTATGATTGATTGATTTATTGATAATAAAGTTAATTATTATATGCGTGTATACACTGTGTCTATTTTTGTCAATATTTTTTCTTCCTACCGGACTTACTCTAAACGTGTAGATCACGATAAAATCTAACAGAAACCTAGATAAAGTTTTTCTGTACGATTTTCATTCAGATGAGTACAGTTTTTTATTTGGCTATAAAAACATTGAACTTTTTTGGGACATAATACTGATTCCTGTTTTACCTTGGACGATACATAAGATTGAATTTTCAAACATGGTTTTTTTGAAAATGGGTAAATAGAAAATTTGTTAGAAAATGTAGAATGGTACCCCCGAAGGCACTTGAGTCCAACTTTTTCAAAATTCCAAAATTTTTTTTTTTTACCGGTAATAAAAAAGCAATTTTAAAACATGGTTTTTTGAAAAATGGGTAAATAGAGAATTCTGAAAATTTGACAGAAAATGTAGAATAGTACCTCGAGAGCACTTGCATCTAACTTTTCGATAATTCTCATTTTTTTTAAATTTTAAATATTTTTTCTTATTTCTAGGGGAAAAAAAAATTTCAAACATAGTTTTTTTTAAATTAAGTACATGAGAAATTTTGAAAATCCAATAGAGTATGTAGAATAGTACCACTTGAGTCTAGCTTCTTAAAAATTTTCGATTTTTAAAAAATTTTGAATATTTTCTTCACTTCTAGAGAAGAAAAAATTTAAAACATTGTTTTTTAAAAAATGGGCTTATGGAAAATCATTTAAACTCAACAGGGAATGTATAATAGTACCCCTGAGGGTACTCGAGTCGAACTTTTCTAAAATTCTCATTATTTAAAAAATTTTATATATTTTTTCTGAAATTTTCACTTTACCAGCCTGAGCACCACACAGAGCATTTTCACATTATACCATTGCAAGCCACCCATTTGATATAAAGAAAAAAAAAGGAAAAAAAAAATGTGGCTGTATATGTGAAAATATAAACGTTTATCTGTCACCTGACATCAAAAAAAAAAAAAATTGGATATACTTTGTTTATTAAATATCAACTTTATGAATAGAAACAATTATTTCAATTCTAAGTAGAAAAACCTTAAAAACTGACACCACATTCAACCATAAAAAATTAAAGACCAAGGACTTGATTTTAATGTTAGTTTATGTTTAATTGCCTCCTCTATAATAATCTCAGTGATAAACTAATGACAGTTTATTTTATTCATATTATATTTGATATAAAAGGCGAATAATTAGCTCGATAGAATGATAGTTTTTTATTAAAAGTATTTGAAATTCACCAAATCAGCTTTTGAAGTTTTAGGCAAGCTGGCCTAAGTTTTTGTCCACTTATTATTCTTGCGTCTATTAATATATTAATATATACTTACTTCATTGAAGATTTGAAATATACCTATTATTGAAAATAAAAATTATAACATTGCACATCATGGAGATAAAAAGATAAAGAGATTTGTACCAAATTAGAGTTTACAAGATGAATAATATTTAAGTCTTGATTCACAAATTTGACATATTGCTAAATAGCTGGTAAATTGGTGAACAGCTGCTGGACCGGTTGTGTAATTCAGGAAAATGAAATAACAGTCAAAAGTATCATTGAATAACATATATACTTACATGTATTGATATTAATCAATTTTGAGTAACATTAAACATGTATGGGAAACAAATTGTCAACGTGGAAAATAAATAGCTAAAAAAATTAATAAAAAAATCAAATTACAATCAATAATAAATTCGTTCGAATTTACAATAAACATAATAACAAAGAACACTTTTACTTTTGTTTAATTTAATGATTATATGATCGCTTTACTGTACTTTACAGATCGTGGTTGAAACAAAATTGATGACCACGAGGTCGTTGATTTTATATTTAAATAATTAAATATTTTCAGCAAACAAATTAATGTTTAAATTAGCCAACTATAATTTACTTTATTCAATATTTATTTGGATGAATAATTCAACACAAAGCTTGTACTTGAATTCAAATTAAAAAAACAAGACAACTTAGACCATGCGGTCGGAATTTATTACAAGTTAAATCCAAGATGAGTTTAGCTTGATAATTTACGTAGCCAAATATAATTGAAAATATTTAAACAAAATAAATTAATAAAATATTGAATTAGTATAACTACTAGTTTTTCGGCTGGTGACTCTTAAAATTATTCTAAGACTTTTTAGAGCAAATATTCAAAGCGGTCAGAGCTGGAAGAGCTGGTAGTCACTGGATCAGAGATCCCAGCGAACTGATCGATATACCGACTGTCCCATTTTAATTGGATAATAGATTTTTCTTGAAAAATATAGCTCAAATTGAAAAATGATTTAAGTAAAAGTTGTAGGGTTTGGAGGGGGACTTTGAAAAAAAAAAAAATAATAATTCAAAAAATTCAAAATGGCGGAGTTTCAGGTATAAACATAGTTTTTCTAAATGGGTACCGTATTTTTTTTTGCACCAAAATGTTTCTTACATCAAAACTAACACCTTTTATTTGAAGAATTTTCCGATAAAATCACTGTTTTTTCGGCCCGATTTTATCTGTTGATGGATTTTCCTCAAAAAAAATGGCTTTGATTTGAAAATGATATTGGGAAAAGTTGTAGCGTTTAGGAAGACAAACACGGAAAAAAAAAATTTGGTAAAAAATTCAAAATGGCGGAGTGAGAAGCATGGATAAAAAAAATCGACTTAGCGTAAAAATTTTATTTAGAAAAAGTGTTAATCTTGATGCGAACAATTTTTTAGTAAAAAAAAATTACACCTACCCTCAAAAAAAAAGATGTTCATACTTTAAACTCCGCCATTTCGAACTTTTCAAAATTTTTTTTTTCTTTTCGTGTTTGTCTTCCTGAACGCTACAACTTTTCCAAATATCATTTTTTAATTTGAGCCATATTTTTTGAGGAAAATCTATCAACAGACAAAATTGGGCCGAAAAAAAAGTGATTTTATCGAAAAACTTTTCAAGTAAAAAGTGTTAGTTTTGATGTAAGAAACATTTCGGTACAAAAAAAAATATAGTACCCATTTGAAAAAACTTAGTTCATACCTGAAACTCCGCCATTTTGAATTTTTTGATTTTTTTTTTTTTTTTTTTTCCAAGTCCACCGCCAAACCCTACAACTTTTACTTGAATCATCTTTCATCATTTCTGAATTTTTCTGATATTTTTCAAGAAAAATCCATCATCCAATTAAAACGGGACAGTCTGTATTGGGTCAGTGGCACAAGCTGACCGTAGGGTTTGCTCCCTTAACTGTTACCCTTATAATGCATAAGATGGAGCTAGAGCTTCCGATTGTAACCTGAATATATATTTTTATAAAATATAATTTATGTAAAATTGAAAAAAGTTCGGCGCTTACCGCAGGACATTACACCTCCACAGTGAAACCTTTCGTTAAGGAAACACAGTGTACGTAAACGGAAGGCTTATCGTCCAATTCCGTAATTATTTACGTCCATATTTCGCCTCAATTCTAGGTTACATTTTCACTTAGTATCTATATAGTTGAGTCTAGAAGTTCTCGAAGTTCTGGAAGTTCTGGAAGTTTTTGACGTTCTTAAAGTTATTGTTTCTTTCTTTCCCATTTATATTCACTCATTGGAGGTCACGAATTCTATGGCGCAAATCTTACATTGATTAGGATTGCTTTTTCTTGGTGATATTTTGGCAATTGAATGGTAACTAGTTGTTCCACTTTTTCTTGCCCTTTGACTTGTTGGATGGCTTTTTTACGATTACAAGCTGCGCTGTTCCAGCAAAATTCATTAAATCAACGTAGCAAAATTGATTCTTAGGCATTTTGCTACGTTGTTGGCCTTACTCCTTGAGTAATAACATTGTTGTAGATTTTTTGGAGTTGATTCGTGGTTTTCTTTATATTTAGCAGCTGCTTTAGATAACCATGGCCCTAGCCGGAGTATTAAAAATTTTGAATTTCCATAGATAACGTAGGCCACACGCCCCAACAAACGGTATACCAGGTTTTTTATACATTTCTTTTCGTAAATGTAAATTTCTCGCATGTGGTGATCTTATATCTTGTTCCTATATATACTATACGGACCGATTATATCCTATTTAAAAAAATCACTGAATTTCAGCTAACTTCACACTGAAAGGTTTTAATTTTGTTACTATTTTTTTCGTTTATTGTTTATTCATAAAAATTCAACATTATCTTTATTCCTCCCTCAACCAACTCCCGTAATTATTTTTATATAGTCGGCCTTTCATCTATCTTAAAAAAAATTATTTCTCCAAAAATTCCCAGTAAAAACAAGTCTATGTCCAAACCTACCCCAATCCACCCTTGACCGATTGCGTAAAAAATTATGAAAAAAATTCAACATCATCTTTATTCTTCCCTCAACCACCTCCCGTAATTATTTTTATATAGTCGGCCTTTTATCTAGCTTCAAAAAAATTATTTCTCCGAAAATTCCCAGTAAAAATGAATTTATGTCAATAAATTGAATTAAATTTATGTAACATTATTTCTACTTTTTTTTTGACTTTAATTTTTGGTTAAAAAAAAAAAAGAACACAGAGAAATGAGCTAGTTTATAAAAAAATTTAACTTACTATATTAATAAAAAAATTCAAAATAATCACTCTTACACCAATAATAAATTCAATAAATAATCTGAATACGTTGAGTATCTACGAATAATTCGAAGTTTCGAAAAGTAACGAATATCAACGAATAATTCGAGAATCGAAACTTCGAATAGTGTCGAATAGTTCAAAAAGTCGAAATTCGAAAACTCGAATAATTCGATTCGGTCAATTTCAAAGTTCATTGTAGTTGTAACACCCCAAGCTACAGCTCTTTCACCAAGTGATGAATCTTTAGTGAATATACGCTGCCAAGCCGTAGCAGCAAGTATTTTGTCGACTTTGTGTCGTTCTTCAAAATTGTCATGATTTTTTAAGTAGCTTATATCATGCTCACGACAACGTTCATCCATTGAATTAACCCCACAAGCTTTATACCAGGGCTACAATCGTTATACTGCGAGAAGTGTAGTTCGAATTGTCAGCTATTAATTATACTATTTAAAAAACCCTTACTTTCTTCTTATTTTTTTTCTAATCGTACGTCGATGCTTAATTATGGTGACGGAGGAACTAACTTAGTTCGATAAAACCCCACGTATTTTATATGTTTTCGGATTAGTACAAATTGATCAAGCAAGTGGATCAGTTATAAAAAAAAAACATCGAATTTTTTAAAATAACCACCAAAGTTGCCAGTTTACAATTTTAATAAAATTGTGATAAAAACCACTTCCAAAAACCCTCGCGAAAAAAGACATGAAAGTTCATTATTGAACAGTGTGAAAAATGTGTTTTGTAGTTCATTACTTTCAGCAAAACGAACGCTTATTTTGCTTTCATTTTTTATCCAAATGGATTGAGATCCGAAATTACTCATGTCTATTCCAAATCACTCATTTAATTTTTTAGAAAGAACTCTTAAAACATATTTAAGAAATCGGTTATGTTCGATTTAATGAACATGAAAAAGTTATTCAGTCAGAAGAAGCTAGATCAAATTTACTTATGATTTTTAATGGTATATCTACAGAATAACGGGATAATGTTCAAGCATTTTTTGCAACGGCAGACATGAAGCAGTTGATGGTGGAATACGGATGAATACGGATTTCTTGTAATTCACAAACATAGTGATATTAATTGTCGTTGCTACAAGAGAGGATTCGATTAATTCTCAAACATCCAACAGATTCTGCTGAAAAAGTAGTTTCTCTCTCTGTTGACACTGAAAAGTCCGCCTCTAATACCTAAAAAAAATTTCAGATAAATTACAGTAATATTCAGTGATATATAATCTAACTAATTTTTCCACCGATAAAGTAGAAGCGTCAGTTACTATGGGATCAACGAGGATACTGCCAGGAGGAAGCCAGCTGGTGTATAACGGCAACCAACGGACCGTGGGGTAGTTTCGGGAGCAATAGCCGCCGACGGCCATTTCGGTAGCGACAAGTTCAGCAAGAAATAGTAGAGGGGCGCGGTCCACCATATTGGTTCCAAAACGTCACTCGGGCACCATTACTGAAGTCGATATGATTATTGGCCGGGAGCGTAATAACTTTACCCCGCGGCGGCAGTTATTACCGTGAACATTAACTTTGGTTTAACTCACTCGCATAACCTAAGTCAATACGAGAACGAAAATATTCGTACCCCGCAGGCTTTATCAAATATCCTCCTATTGCCATTTTAGTGCACCAAGTAGTCGAATATAAAGTCTGTCCGCAGCCACGCTGGTCTTACGCCGGACCACTCTATGCATCTGACTACTCGACCCTGACAGTAAGTAACCACACTAGAGCGAGAGAGCAAGTGATATACAACGTCCTACCTATGCAGCATAGCAACATCGTAAATCACCCTCGGGAGCATGAATCACGAATTGGGAGCATGGTTGGACTCATCAATGACATCAACTAGTTCCACATCAACAAATCATGATGAAAAAAGATTTTATTGATCGGTAAACTTTTCGTAACGTAATACTAGTGAGGACAGTAATGACAATGTATAATAGAGAAAAGAAAGAAATTCTAGATGATAAAGGAACAAATCGGAAACCGAAGAATAAAAAATCCTCATGACATGACTCGAATTAATGATACGATACTATTCGAAAATTCAAAAACAATGGATTATCGTTTAGTAATTTATCAATTGAAATTAAAAATAACCATCTTTATATGGCAGATTAAATTAATTCTTCTACTCAATTACTTCTTATCAATTGTATATGTATTTTATTGTATTTTCTTTTAATTTATTATGGTTTATTTATTCTTTTTATTCAATATATTAGTGGTGTGATTATTTTACTTTTGAATTATATCTGAATTTTGGATTTACATATTTTTTTTTTTGTTTGTTATTTCATAGTTAATTTTAATTTTTCAACTTGGTACGTAACACATACTACTGCAAGGTGGTAATTCATTTTTCGTTGAAATGCTATCGTGGATGATTACAACTCATTCAGTGGTGAACGGTAAAAGTTCTAATAATTTTTGTTTCATATGGTCAGTTTTGGCATGTTTATACAAAGCGGCTTACCATAGTCAGTGCGTGAGTCATTATACAAAATATGTTGATAATTAAATTGCAGCGGAATAACTTTTCCAATAACATGGGAAAAAATAAAAATGTTTGAAATGGTGATGATGATGATGATGATGATGATGAGAAAAAAAAATAAAAAACGTAAAAAAGATAGGGTTGCATCATGTATTATCCCTGTAGTATTTCATAATCTCACAGGCTATGATGCACATTTTATCATCAACAAATTGAAAAACCAGTTTCAAGGTAAAATTGATATAGTTGGCATCAACAAAGAAAGATATATTGTATTTACAAAATCTGTTGAAGGTACTAGAATAAAATTAAGATTCATTGACTCAAATAGATTCATGGCTAGCTCCATAGATTCATTATCAAATAATTTAGATGATAAGCAAAAATCGAAACAAAAAATCTATGTAAAAACGATGATTAATTCAATTGAATTACAAAGAAAGCAGTTTTCCATATATTTATCTTGATAAATAGGAAAAATTTGATGATACAACACTTCCATCGAAAGATCAATTTTATTTAAAATTAAATGAAAAAAATATTTCAGAAGAAGTTTAACAGGCGAAAGTTTAACATAAAAACCTTGGGAGAATATACTGATTTATACTTACAGACTGATGTCGCAGACTGATATATCAATTTTAAATTCAATTGCTGATAACTTGAAATATGGATATATTCTTGAAGTTGATTGAGATTATCCTGCAACCAATTTATCTTAAATTTTCTATTTTGGAAATGTGAAAAAAAATATGTATGATTTTCATTATAATTTTATAATACCAGGACATGGAGATAAAGTCAAATATTTATATGGCGACACTAATTCTGCTGTTTACTACATATTTAGTCACAATCTTTATGATTTAATTCGTAATAATCCTAATAAATTTTATGCATCTGATTATTTAGGAAAAAATCAATATGGAATTCCATTAGAAAATAAAAAAGTTATTGGTATCATGAAAAATGAGAATAACGGAAAAATAATGAAAGAATTCATTGGTTTATCATATAAACTCTTATATGATAAAAGTAAGAATAATTCTATAAAAAAACATGTTCATATGAGAGCAAAGGGTTTAAAAAGATCAACTGTAAGACAAATAACTGGATGATTATAAGAATTGTATAATTAATCGTGTTATTTTAAAAAAGGAACAAAATATAATAAGATCTCATAAACATGGAGTAACGACAAGAACAACTGAAAAAATAGCTTCAAGTTTAGAAGATGATAAACGTCAGTTAATTAATGGTGAAACTGACATTTTGCTTTCGAGCTACATACCTGCCGAACGATTGTGTTTGAGTAAAAGTATATATAAAAGAAAATATAAATGATGTAAATAAGAATAATTGTGAGAAAATAAATACACATTGATTTTGTTTTTATATTTATTAGTTTGTTGATTATCTATCCATTGATTATGACTATTGTCAAACCCTGTATTGTTCTCATAAGTTGAATTATTTTCATTATTATTTGTATTTTTTTCATCTAGAAATAATTTATCATCAATTAATAATTTATATTGGTCATTGGTGATGGCAATCGTGCAGATAATTCGTTGAGCGGTGTAACAACAGGTTCAAAATATTCGTTCGCAGCTACTGATATATTTTCTTTTCCTAATTTTATTAAATGATATTTTTTACGAATAACATCTTGTACTTTCTCAATTTCACTTAAAAATTTCGTTTCATCAACTAGTTCTTGCTCACAAAGAGGTATGTTGATCTTTTGGGGGTTTTCAATTAACTAAGAAAATTTAACAAATCGTTTTGTTATTTATAGTTATAAAGCAGTCAAGATTTTTTCTATATTTTCCTTTATCTATATCTCTATCTTTATCGATACACAAAAAGCAATATTTTTCTTTCCAACAATCCACACACATCTGTCGGAATTTACTATACAATATCAATATTATCACGTATTAAATGTTTGGGTATTCGTGCATATGATTGACATAAATAAAAAAAATCAACAGCTTTGTGTCTTCCTATACAAAAAAATGCTTTTATATGATCCTGCTGTTCAGTTGTAACATCATCAAATATAAACAACAAATTTGGTTTTGCTTCGTCAACTGGTACGACTTGATCGTTGTCAGAAAATTTATAATAATTTATTTCTTCAAGTGGTTCTAGTATGCTTTCCGAAAATTGATATTTTGGTTGCTACAATGATTCACTATAAATGTAAATATTTGCAAATCGTAAACCATTCGAATTATTTATTAAACCTAATATATCGTTTTTTTAACGACAATTACTTTCTCCAATTATCGCACATCCTATTGTATTTGGTAGTAAATCACCATTGTTTCTGGTATTCCATTGTGATGAGCATTGAGCTCAAATCCTATAAATTCGGCTGTTTTATACCGAAGCAAATCAGTCTGTCAAAAAAACGTTGTTGGAAAGGTATACTCAATAAAATAATCCCTATGGAAATATAAATTTTGATATTGAAAAAAATCAATTTTATTCATTATATGATATGTATGCTAATTTCGCAGAGTCTTACTACGGCTCAAAGATAGATTTAATATCAAAAAATACTTTTATTACAAAATCACTATTAATCGTTATAGATTGTAGTAAACGAAATGAGTTGTCAAAGACTGATGCTGTAGATATACGCTTAGAATTTGAATCAAAAGAAACTTCCCTCAAGGAACATCAGCATATTGCATAATTTTACATGATAATTGAATATAGACAAATGAGTGTGTTCCGTCGGAAAAAAGAAACCAGTGAAGAGAGAGAATTGTAAAATGAAATAAAATAGAAGATAAAATGAAATACAAAAATGCCCAAGTGAAAAAAATATATTTATTGGAAATATAAAATAAATTTAATTTATATTTAAAATATATGTGAATTAAATTTAATTAATGTTTTAAAAAATATAAATTAAATTTAATTTACATGTAATTTACACTTAATTCATATGTAATCTATATCTATACGAAAAGTAAATGTATTTTATATTTTTTCAAAACATAAAATAAATTTACTTAAAATTTTTTTTTTTTCGACATTGCAAAAAAAAAATTTGGATGTACTTCAAATTTAATTTATATTTTCCAAAAATATGAAATAAATTTACTTTTTGTATAGATATAGATTACATATGAATTAAATATAAATTACATGTAAATTAAATTTAATTTATATTTTTTAAAACATTAATCAAATTTAATTCACATATATTTTAAATATAAATTAAATTTATTTTATATTTCCAATAAATATATTTTTTTCACTTGGGTGTTGGGACCGTGTTGAGCTGCCATGCCTAATTCCTTGATGGCACGAACCGACGCCTGTCAATTTCTCAAACACACAGTGCTGGCCTTGTGAGTAGAACTTGCAAATTCGAGGAAAATTGGGATTAGGCGAAGGACCTCGGACACAACACTATCCTCAATAAAATAAAATAAAACTTGGAGAATATATTTGAGAAAGTTTTCTCAGGCCCCCACCGACGCTTGGTTATCCGGGCGTCGTTGTGAGGCCTTCGAAGATTTCCCCAGAATTTCCCACTATTAAGGCCCACGAGCTTAGTTAGTATCTTGGAACTTTTTTTGTAAGCAGTTGCTTTTGCAATCTTGTGGCCTACACATCTCACTGATCTTGCAAAAATTCGAAGTCGCTAAATAAATAAATTAATAATTTAATCGATAAATAATTTAATTGAATCAATGAATAAATTAATAATTTAATCAATATATAAATTAATAATTTATAATTAAAATATAATAAGTTGACAGAATCAAATTCAGTGAGAATTGAACTTAAACTATAACAAAAAATCCAATTGTGTCAATAATTAAAATGAATACATCCTATCACATCCTATAAATCCTTCAACGGGCAATATATCCGACAAAGGGGAATAGTACATAAAGTAACATAAATTAATTGTAATAAATGGTTTTAATTGAAACAAAAAAACAATTTAGATTAATTTGAATTCAGTGTATTTATTTATTTATTCACATTTTCTCATCATCATCGAAATCATCTAATCTTCTATCTACTATCATCTAATATTACATCTTGATTATTTACACCATCGAGAACCATGGTCGTCCTTCCTTGACAGCATTTTCTAGCTCTTGGAATTCTTTATCATGTTGATTGACGTGTTTAGCGAATCTTTTTGGTAAATATGCATTGTTGATTTCAACTGTTAGCGCTGGATTATATTTTGATGTTGGAAATCTTGCAACTTTAATAATTTTGTCAACTACTTTCTTCTTCAAATCCTTTACAGATTTGAGTTGGTTAGCTTTTTGAAGTTTTTTTTTCTTTTGCAAAACCCATTTTTTCTAATATCTGTATATGGAAATGTTATTTTCTAGTTATTTAATAGTTGAATAATACAGTTGATAGACTGAACGGAGTGTGATGCTTAGTCTCTGTGGACAAGAATATATACTAAATCTTAAGTCCCCTACTAAAGAAAAAGTTCTCTTTCCTTTCTTCACTAAAAGTTTTTAGGATTGGGGGAACTTTGTGATTGGGAGATATTTTGTGGGAGAAGTAAAATCAGGTGATGCTTATCCCTACTAAAAATATTTTAATTTTTGGTAGAAATCATCGAGTTAAACAAAAAAGTCATCCACAAAACTCGATATATCGAAGCATTTTTGATATATTGATTTACGAATAAAAGAACGAAAGGTATAAAAAAAATATTCGTTTTTTGAATCTGGTATATTAAAAAAGAACAGTTTTATCAGCATTATGTTTATGAAGATTATTTTTATTATATTTCGTTATTGTTGTTATTATTATTATCATTATTATAATAATCGATTTTATGTAATAATTGTAGTATTAAACTTACAAAATTTTAAATTTTTCGCTTATCGATGATGATGAATAACGCTTACATAACGTAGGGGAAAGCGGGGCAAAATGGAACACTTAAGGAAAAAAAATAAATCGATGTATGACAATAGTATTTTTCGATTAGTTTTTCTCCCTTATTAATAAAAAAAACATAAATAATTTTTAAAAATTAAAAAAAAAAATTATTAATAAAAATTTATTTATTGTTGTTTAATAAAATGTGATATTAATCACAAAAATTAATTTTTTTTTATTTCTCTTCATGTATAATTACGAACAATTGCTTTTAAATTAATTTATCACTATTGTTCTCGACGAACAAAAAAAAACATATAAAAAATAATTTTCTTTGTTCTTAAAAAAAATGTTCAAAAAATTTTCAAAAAAATTTTTTTTTTATTGCATCTATTTTCTTCCGGCTTTTTTAATCGAAGAGTGACGAAAAAATGAAAAAAAATATGAGTCAAAATATTTTTTTGGGTGTTCCATTTTGCCCCGCTTTCCCCTATATCCTTTTCCTACAGGGACGAAAAACTTGTCAAGGATTTTGTTTTTTTCTGAACTTGATATGCATAATTTTCGGCAAAATCACAAATAACAAGAGACTCACCATCACCTATCGTCTCTGTAAAATGTTTCATGTAATTTCCTTGTGATTTTGCAATAAAAAAATGAAGCTGCAAATTAACTACCTCTACACATAACTCATCGATGAATTCAGTGAACACTTTTATAAAACTTTCCAAAGTTGTTCTTGGTTTTAAAACCCACTGTTTATACTAGATGTGAGTTATTTATGAGTCAAAAAAACTAATCTTGTGAGTTTGGGCAACGTTTACACTTATTTAAAAAAAGATGTGTGTTATTGTACGCACAGGGAAGTGAAACTTTTTTAGTAATTCTAATAAATAGTAATTATAAGATCTCTCGTTGCATTAATATATTTTTACTAGTTGTCTGTTCGCTCTCCTTCCGAGTAAACTATTATGTTCATTCAGTCATTAACAATTATGATAGAAATTTTTTAATTTATTGATTAGTTATAATATTATGGTTCTATGTAAATGGAATTCTAATTTAAAAACGTAACACAGAATATAATTTTATATAAATATTTATTTATTGAACAACTAGTCAGCCAACCACTTCTATTACTATTTTATGTATATATATATTCATTAAATACTGAGTTTTTTCAGTTGCTCTTTCATCTTCAGGATTTTTGTCGGGATGATATCTTTTAATATTTTCCCGATATATCAACTTTAGATGACTTAAACTTTCAATATTATTGAATATTGAGTCAATTTCAGCCTCGTAATCTGACATATTACAGCCTGAAAAATATAAATAAAATTAATACAAATTGTAATGGAAATAAATTTGATATTAATTTAGTAGCTATCTTCTCAATATTTGTAAAAAAAAAAAAAAAAAAAAAATGATCATACAGTTGCTGAAGCAACTGTGCCTTCCCTGTGGGGGGAATTTTAATTTCTTCTTTAATATATATTAAAATTCGTGACTACAAATTTATTTCATTTTCTTTTGTTACAGCTAAAATTTATTTAATTTTCATTTATTTTGCTTGTTCCTTCTAATGGGTCATCTCCATGTCCAGAATCGCTTTCTTCTAACCTTTCAAACTCTCTGTTTTTATTCATTTTGTTGTACTATGATTTTAGCCTGTCAATGTTTAATATTTATTACAAAATTGTCGAGTTCGATTGTATTTATTCTATTTACTTTTTTCTCTCGGTTGAATCAGGATTTAGTTCAATCTAAAATATATTTTCTTTGGTAAATTTATTATCTTTATTTAGTTTAATCAAACTTTTTTTCATTGATATTTTATTTTATTTCATAATCACTGTCGTCTGCTAATGTTATTGTTCTTTATTTTAATAACCGTCCTGACATTGCATATATAAATTCCACTTTATTCATTGCTATTATGATTGCGATGATATCTAAATAATGTCATTATTACTATTGAATAGTTTTCTTTTTTTTTTTTTTTTTTTTGCTTAAATTATTTTGCCTGCAAATGAATCAATTGGTAGATGTACAATTTCTTGTATTTTTTTTAAACTCGAAATCAATGTTTGGTATTTTTTCATTTCCCTTATCGTCATCGAATTTTATGTTAGCTTCTACTGGTATCATTATTTCTTTATTATTTATTGATGGGGATTGTTCATTAATTTTTCTCAATACTCCTCCAGTGATCGTGTATATTTTGTTTAAATTGAATATTTAATAATTTATCATGTTAATAATTTTTTTTTCAATCTTATTGTTGAAAAATCTTGTTGAAAAATATGATTTTTCCATGATATTTTGCTATACTTTTTTTTTTTGTTTAGTGATATTTTCCTAATATTTTCCTATAATTATCGTATTTTTCTTTATATTCAGTGATTTTTCTATATTTTTCTTCATTTTCCATATTCATCGTGTTTCGATTAATTAAGGGACTTAGAAAATTTTCGGGGGGGGAGCATAATTGATATTATTTATCGTTTTTTTTTTATATTCAGTCATTTTTCTATATTTTCCTTTATATTCACTGATATTTTCCCATATTTATCGTTTTTTTCTTTATATTCACTGATTTTTCTTCGATATTTTCCTATTTTTTTCTACATTTTTCTTTACATTTACTGATATTTTCCCATATGTATCGTATTTTTCTTCAGATTCAGTGATTTTTCCTTCATATTTACTGATATTTTCCATATTTATCGTATTTTTCTTTATATTCAGTAAGTTTTCTTTGATATTTGGCTGTCCTGCTACACACTACTATATGCTGATGATGTCAAACTATACTTGCCTATTAAAACACTAAATGATTGCCACTACTTGCAAAAAAATCTAAATATTTTCTTAAACTGGTGTGAGTCCAATGACCTTCAAGTAAATATAGCCAAATGCAACTCTATGTCATTTTCTAAGTCCTCTCAACTATAATATGCATGGCACAAATTTAACTCGTACTAAATTAAAAACAGATCTTGGCATCGTGTTTGATGACAAGTTCTTGTTTAATTCACAGGTTGAGCAGGTGGTTAGGTCAGCAATGTCCTCTCTGGGCCTGGTTTTTCGCCTGTCTAGATCATTCAAAAGTCCCTCTACAATAAAAGCACTGTACAATGCATTCGTGAAATCTAGACTGGACTACTGTATAGCAGTATATGCATTAAGAACAAAAAAACAACTTAAGCTAATAAACAAAGTCCAACGTAGATTCATAAAGTATTTACTGTATCGAACACAGGCATTGGTTTTAGACAGAGGATGTGATGATGATACACTAATCCAGCTGGCCGATATGACAAATATCTCGGTACATCGTGATACATTAACAATAATCTTCTTTATAAAGTTGCTAACTGGAGCTGTTGATTGTCCAGGTCTCCTCTCCGATGTTAGGGTGCGCATATTGGGAACTAAATTAAGAAATGTATCACCATTCTACTCTACAGCTGGACAATGTGTGTCATTCCCCCTTTGCAAAATATGATTAATCTTACTAATAAGGCGTGCCCAACACATCACTGTTTAGTAGAATTATGTCATGTGAGCACATTACACCTGGCATTGTACTAGACTGTGTTAAACTATCGAGATAGACTTATAAATAGCATTTTTGATTGGACCTTGAATTGGTTAGCTTTTAAATTTTAAATTTTAAATTATTATTTATTTCTTAATTTTAATTGTTATCTTTGGAATTATCAACAAAAAAAAAAAAAAAAAAAAAGGAAAATTTAAATAATTGTGATCTATAATTAGGAATATTGATTATTATGTATAACGCTAATATCTAACATTTTAAGAATTTAATTTACTTTGAAAAATTGTAATATTATCATGTACTTGTTTTTAAATTGCTTATTGCAATTTTACCCTTGTCCCAATAATGGCCTCCAGCCGCTGGGATGTTAAATAAATAAAATAAAAATAAATAAAAATATTTACTGATATTTCCCTGATATTTTTCCATATTTATCGTTTTTTTCTTCATATTCAGCATTTTTTTCTTTATATTCAGTAATTTTTCCTCTATATTTGCTGATATTTTCCCATATTTATTCCCTTTTTTTTCTTTATATTCACTGATTTTTCTTTGATACTTTTCTATTTTTTTCTACATTGTTTTTTACATTTACTGATATTTTCCCATATGTATCGTATTTTTTTTGATATTCAGTGATTTTTCCTTCATATTTACTGATATTTCCCTGATATTTTCCCATAATTATAAGAGTTTTCTTTATATTTAGCGCTTTTTTCTTTATATTTACTGATATTTTTCCATATTTTCCTTCATATTTAATGATGTTCCCCATATTTATCGTATGGTTCCCCATATTTTCAGATTAAGGGACTTTTCGGGGAGGGGGGGGGGGGTCTACCATGGTTAGAGAGGTCCAGATGAAAAGCGAAAACAATAGGAAATTAAAATTCCCTAAAAACAAAACGAACTATTTAATGTTAAAAAAATTTAATGTCAAATATTGATCGATTTTTTCAATATCTTTTTTATGAGCGAATTAACCACAAACACATGATGGTGCATCATCGCCGCCACCAGCACTACCATGTATTTGTTCTATTATGATTGCTGTTGTTTATATACGATCAATATTGTTGTTGTTATTTTGATTTCCACTCGGTACATCATTTATTAAATTATTATTTACTCCTGTTGTTGTTGTTTCATTGAATGTTTCAATATTTAATCATCTGTTCCATTTTTTCGTCCTTAACAAATTCATTCAAGATCATGAATTTATTTCGATCATGACAAGCACGATCATAACAAGCACGAGCACTTGAATAACCACTATCTTGTGTATTATTCGATTATTGGACAGATTCATTTCAAATACGCATTATTTGATCTAAAATGTTATTACAACTACCAGTACAAGTCTCATGAAAATTACCAGCCATTGGTATAGCACCTGGTCCTATTCTAAATTTTACTGATTTAGGATTACCAGTACATTTATCAGATGTTTTTGATAATATTTCAGTGTCATTAATTGTCTCTTGAAATCCTATACAATCTAAAATACGAACTTTACTATCTTTACGTTCACGTAGTACCAAATTTTATCCACATATTATTTATTGTTGTATGGTATTGTGATTATGATGTTGCTGTCGTATTATGTCAAGCACTTGAATAACCATTATCTTGTGTATTATTTATTTATTTAACAGATTAATTTTAAATACTCAGTATTTGATCAAAAATAACATAATAAATTATATATTGTATATAATGAAAGTTTTAACCTTAATATTCACCTTTGTCTCTTGAATCTTTTATGTAACTGAAATTTTGAAACAAATTTCAAACAAATTTTTTCGTATCGTTGTCAAGGGAATAAATAAATAAAACAAGATAAAAAATAATTTAAAATTACTTACTTTCATACCGTTTCTTTCGTTGCATCCATCTTTTGTTTTTTTTTTTTTACTGCCCATTCTAAAGAAGTTTCACTTCAAAAACACTTATCAGTTAAATTATGACAAGAAATAGCGTCTATACAGTGTTGATAGTTTACCAATGGAAGTTCAGTATTTTTTGTTAAATCAGACAAGTTACAACCTGAAAAAAAAAAATAATAATTTTTTGTTAATTCGTTTATCTCCCACACGGAAATAAAATATATAATTTATATATAAAATTATATATATTTTTTATATAAAATTATATATAAATTTTATCTCATTCCCCTTCTTCCTCCTCCATGAATTGTTTTATTTGTTTTCTTTTTAATTTAAAACCAAAAACAAATCTTCCATCAGATAGTCTGGTTGAAGTACTTTACCTCGAAGCCACAAATCTTATGGAAAATCTTTGCAAAAATATAAATAAGAATATGACTTCTTTCAATTTTTTTACTTTGTGGTTTTAATACCGATTTTATCTTTTTTTCCATAAAAATATGAACAAAGAGATGTTAAAATTAATATTTTATATATTTGAATAAAAGTCAGTAATAGAATTATGATTAAAACAGCAAAGTAAAAAAATTGAGAAAAATCATATTCTTATCTATATTTTTACAACTATCTATCGTAAGATTTGTGACTTCGAGGTAAAGTACTTGCCTTCCAACCAGAACGGCCCGGGTTCGAATCCTGATGGAAGATTTGTTTTTTGGTTTTTTTAAATTAAAATTCAAGAAAATTTTTAAATAAAAACAATTCTTGGGAGAGGAGTAGGGGGGGGGGGGATGTGATAAAATTTATATATAATTTTATATAAAATATATATATAATTTTATATAAACTATTATATATAATCGTTATATATAAATTTTATATAAATTATATACACGTTTTCGCCCAATAGTATATATAATTGTTATATATAATTATTATATATAATTTTATATATAAATTATATATTTTATTTCCGTGTGGGCTTTGAACTATTTAATGCAGTTCACTTCAACGTAATATTTAATCAATGAAATTTTTTAATGATTATTCGTTCATAGATTAGTTATTGATCAATTATTTGCATAATAATTTGAATCATAGGAAATTTGCTACGAACTCTTACGTACCTAGAATCATAAGCTTAAAATTTCGATGAGGCGAACACACGCTCATTGCATGTGTGCCTGATTCACCCGCTAATACACAACGCTTTGGTCGTAAAGGAGCAAATTTCGAAAAACTTATTTTTTTATCATAGTGCTCTTTACGATAACGTTCTAACCTTTCCTTTAAGTTCGGAAGACCTAGATTTTTTTGCATGTGCACTTTGTTTCTATCCTTGTCACGTACAGGAATATAATCTTTCAAGCCTGGTAAGGTTGCACTCTTTCTTTTATCTTCGTAAAACGATATAACAATTGATTTTACTTCATCAGACAATCTTCTTGCTATAAGTTTATTAAACAAAATGTATGCGATGTAATATTCTGAAGATGTATAAGAAAAAAAAAAAAATTCAAAAATTATTACTAACCTAAGTTTGAATTCGGAAGAGAAAAGATGCCTTAATCAGTACGTCATTTTTTTGCGGATTTTGCCATGTGTTGTGCTGTATCCATAACCGTCGGAATTTCTTCGTCACCTCACTCATCTTGTAAAAATGTCAGTATTTGCAATTTCTCTGCCTTACTCGTATCAACAGCATGAAATTAAAATTTCAAAGCGTTTAATAAATTTTGAAAATACATTTCATTTTTTTTCAATTTATTATCAGAAGAAGCCCTATCAGGAGACCCAAGTGTGTTTTTTAAGTTAGCTGCCACTTCGTCTATTTTTGCTTTCGGATATGACTCAATTTTCATTTTTTTTTTGAAGGTATTGGTAAATTATTCAAAATTTGTAAACTGATAACCTTGTTGCAACACTTATAACACTGGTTGTTGACGAATCGCTATTCGTACTTTTTGAGGCTAGGACTTCAATATATATAAAAGATAAAAAATTAAATGAAGTTTTAGCTAATCAACATAACATTTTATGTTAATGTAATTTATATTTTTCATACCTCGAATACATGGAGAAATTTCTGTTTGTTGTTCTAAAATTATTGGTTATTCGGGTTATCAGAACCAATTTCCACTGTTTTATCAACCTTTTTATTTTGCCTCAAGTTAACATTTAATATATTAGTGCTATTGTTATATTTTTTCAAGGATGGAGAGTCATTTCCCAATCGCTTACAACAAGAACTCCATACCTGAAATTAACCATCTAAACTTTATTTTATCTTTAAACTTTTTGATACATATCGTAAGTCTTGACATACCAAACAGTTTGTGAAATGAAATGGATTGAAATAACGGTCCTTATTTATTTCAGTCTCGGCCCACTCCAAAAATATGAAATATGAAACTATTCACAGAAGAGTTTAGAACGAAGAGAATTGTCAATTTTGAAAATGGCCTTCTTGCCTTCCTTGCTTGTATATAAGTGGTTTTTTTGATGTGTCAACATCTTTAGGCGCGGGTTGGGTATGAGTAAAAGGAAAAAACATAGAGTTTAGACGTCAGATCCGGTAACGGATCTGAGCAGGAATCCATTTTCTGTCAGTCTACATTGTGCCTTGTAGTGCCATGGTAATCGGTCGGTAACCGTTACCATCAAGTGTTTTGTAGTATAGATGAATTTAAATGCGCGTATTTATATATTTAATTTATTTTTTATATGCGCCGTTGTATATATTAATATACAAGTATTTTATTTGTATTTATTAGTTATACTTGCATTTGTTAGCCGAAGTAAAGTTCATATTGTACATATATATACATGCATATGCAAGTATTTTTCATTTACAAGATTAATATACCTATTATTATTGTTTATATAAAATAATATTTCCTAAATTCAAAACATAATATTGAATTATTATACAATAATAATTTATTCATAATATTGACTAATTTTATGTTTTAAAAAAAGAGAAATAGACATTGATGTGTTAGTTTGAAAGAGAAAATTATTATTGTAATTGTACAGAGGAATTTCAGAAGATATTATCATAACCGAGACAACATGTTTTTTTATTCGGTTTTTATAGAAAATTTTCTCACGATGACGGGAAAAATGCGGAAAAAATTCCTACGAATGCGCAAAGTGGTTAAAAATGGAGTTGAAATATGGAAAAAACAGCTATTTATCGGTTATATATCGTATAGTTATTAAAATAACGATTAATTCTCAAATTAAATAATGGCTATCAATAAATCTCGTCAAGTAAAAAAAAAAGTCAACATAAAAAAATTCGAATAATTTTCGAGTTATAATAACTTATATATTTCGATATATTAATATTTTTTTTTTTTTAATATTAATAAAGGCAATCAATAAAACTCGCCAAGCTAAAAAAAAAGCCCAAATAAAAATTTTTATATCTCGAATAGTTATCAAATTATCGATATTTTTTTTTAAATGTATACATTTTTTCTTTTTTCAAAAAAAAAAAGTCGAAGTTTTAAAAAAAAAAACTGCTAATTTTTGATTGTCGCGTATTATTAAGCACGAATATATTTTTTTTTTCGAAATTAATGAATATATCCAAGTTTTTTTTACTTGGTCGCTAGGTTTTTTACTTAGCTATATTTTTTACTTAGCTATTTATAGCTAAGCACACTATACACAATATCTACATAATTTTACCAGCTATAATTTTTACTTAGCTATATTTTTTACTTAGCTATATTTATAGCCAAACACACAATATCTACATAGTTTCTCCAGCTATATCTTTCACTTAGCTATATTTTTTACTTAGCTATTTTTTTCACTTACCTATATATCTGTAGCCAAACACACAATATCTACATAAATTTACCAGCTAAGTTTTAACTTAGCTATATTCTTTACTCAGCTATATTTTTTTACTTAGCTCCATTATATTATCAATTATGAAAAAAAATTATCATTAACTTTCAAAAGATATCGATAATTCGAAAACTGTTCGCGCGATCAAAAAAATGTAATTTTTTTTTTTTCTCCTTGATGAGTTTAACCGACTTCTATTATTAAATTAATATAAAAAAAAAATCGATATATCGAAATTTTAAAAAATATTATAACTCGAAAACTATTTGAGATATCGAAATTTTTTTAAAGACATTTTCTTTTTCCCGACGATCTCTATTGATTACCATTATTAAATTTGAGAATTAATCGTTATTTCAATCGCTATACGACATTGAAATATCGTAGCCGGATTACTTATTAGACAATCAATATTGTCCCATAAAATAACCCAGTTAGATATGTATTTTTATTAACCTTGTTTATCCTGCCCAGCAAAGGAACATTAGAAAGGTAGGGAAATAATAAATTGCGCAATGTAGGGAGAGGTAAAAAAGAACCTGAAAAATACGTGAAAAGAGTACACAAATTAAACACAAATAATTTATAAAAACTTGAGTCAAACACAAAAAATAAAATGGTAAATCTATTATTAAAATACCACAACTTTACTAATGGTATTGATGTTCAGTAACAGATAGTTAAATTTGGACCAACGTGGACCTTAAGATAATTGACGCACTTGTGTAACACTGAATTTACAATAAAAATTATAAAGAAGATCACTTTTACATTTGTTTGATTTAATAATTACATAAACGCTTTACTATACTTTACAGGTCGTAGCTAAACCCAAATTCATGACCACTAGGTCGTTGATTGTTAAATAAAATAATTAAATATTTTCAACAAGCAAATTCTTGCTTAAATCGGCCAATTATATTTTACTTTATTCAATATTTATTTAATTAAATAATTTAACACAAAGCTTGCACTTGAATTTAAATTAAAAGAACAAGACAACTTAGACCATGCGGTCTGAATTTATTACAAGTTATATCCAGTATGATTTTAATGAGTTGAAATTAATAATTTGCGTAACCAAATATTACGTAAATATAATTAAAAATATTGAAGTAAAATAAATCAATGAAATATTGGATGAAAATAACTTACAGTTTTCAGCTGGTGACTCTTAAAATTATTCTAAGACTTTTTAACGTACATATTAAAGCAGTTAGAGTTGGTAGTCACGGGATCAGAGATCCCAGTGAACTGATCGATATCCTGGGTCAATGGCATAAGCTGACCGTAGGGTAGGTCAGGAATATTCGGGGGTGTCCGGGGATGCGTTTACTCCCTTAAATGTTACCCTTATAATTCATAAGATGGAGCTACAGGCGAGCTACTGAGAGTTTGGAACTGAGTTTTTTAGGCATGGTCAATGGTGCGCTTGGTACAGTTGTATCTGTTTCAAAGAGTATGGATGGTAAAAACTTACAATTAATTGTCGTCAAATTAACTAAAGCAGGCCATGATTGTATAGTTGAAAGAATAGAATTAAGCGGTGTATTCTTATGCTAGACTTCTAAGTTCAATGCAAAATATTGCACCACTATTCACTAGATATTACCAAAATATATTCAGGAATTCAGTAATATCTAGGTAAAATATAATAGTAACTAGTGATGTGAATTCTTGCTGCAAGAACGTGCAGGAATAATCTAGCTTGTGGACACACTACCTTACAGGGTAAAATCCGGTGAAATCGTAGAGCAACAAGCCCACAACATCATTAATGTCGTCGTGAATATTATATACAATTATAAAAGTGTGTAGGCTTGAAATTTTATTTCGGAAGAACCAGGCGGGGTCAAGTATAAAATTTTGTCGAAAGTTGAGACCATTCATATGGGTCAATGAATTGTAAAGAAATAAATACTTTTGTACTTGACTTTTTTGATATCCTCTTTATCGTATGTCTAAAAAAATAAAATTGAAATTAATTTCGAATACTTGACTCTCCTTTTTGTACAAATATTTATTTTTGTTTTTTGTTTGATAACATCAACAATGAAATCTTATTTGTCATTAAGTTCAAGAATGAATTATGGAAATGCAGGATGAATGAATCAACTTGATAATATAAAATTGATAAATAATGATGGATATCTGTTTTTTCAACCCTTAAAAAAAAAAAAAAAAATTGTGAGCCATCTAGACTCACGGGTTTATCATGTGTAAACATCTTCGGCGTGTTTCTACGAAAAATTCCTACGAATGCGCAAAGTGGTTAAAAATAGAGTTGAAATATGAAAAAAACGGCTATTTATCGGTTATATGTTGTAATGTCCTGTGGTAAGCGCCGAACTTTTTTTTATTTTAGATAAATTGTATTTTATAAAATTATATATTCAGGGTCCAATTGGATACCCCTACAGGCGAGCTACTGAGAGTTTGGAACTGAGTTTTTTCCCTTGAAGCCTATTTTTCCCCTTCCATGCGTCCCTTAAGCCACCGTACACTATGATATATGAAAAAAAAAAAGCCGAGTTTAGTTTGAGATAGCCGAGATAAAAAACCAACATGTCTGCCTTAGATAAAAAAAAAAAAACAAGAGGCATCCGGAAAAATAAATTATTTAATTTAAAAAAATAAATAAATAATTTGTATAAATAAATAATATAATAATAATAATTGAAATTATTATTAGTTTTTGTTTTTTTTTTTTTTTTATTCTTTACGTATTGTTTTAAATTTATCTAATAATTTAACTTGCTGTTGTGCAGTAAGCAGTTGGTGCTATTTGTTTAGACTTTAATAATTATTTATAAAATTTTAAAGTGTTGTTCATTATTTATAAGTACTTTTAATAATTTATAAATATTATTTAATCATAAAATAATAAGCAATAACGGTTGACATTAATTTAAACAATTATTATTTTAATCGTTAAATAAATTTTTGGGGTTATATTCTTTAAATTATTTTACCAACAAAAAATAATTAAACAAATAAATTGTTGGTAATCTTATCAACAATGTTTATAATAATTAAGTGCCATAAATAATCTGTGAACCAACTTGTCAATTTATAATACCAATTGTTATTTAACTACTGATAAATAAACATTCAACCAAGTTGTCATAATTATTATATGAAGGGAGCTAGTTGACAACAACTATCAACAACAACAACAACAAAGGTTTAATTTTGTAATTATTTAAAAAAAAGTATAATATTTTTTATTCATCATGTTTTCATTATTTTTTTTGCAGATTAATTATATAATGACTGTTTGATGGTTTACAAAGGGTACAGATTATTGATAACATAAAAAATACATAAAAAAAGTGTTAAAAGTTTAATTAAAGAAGTTCAAGTAGAAATTCTATTGTATTCTACTGTATATGAAGAATATTGCTTTTTTTTTTCAAGATATTGTTGTTACATTTAACTACAGACTTGGTGTACTTGGTAATATGTTTTATTTGTTACTAACCAATTGTTTTTTGATAAATAATACTTTGTTTATTTGTTTGGTAGGTTTTTTAAGTACTGCTGATGAAAGTAGTATTTGTAATCAATGTAAATTAGATCAAGCAATGTCATTTCAATGAATTTATAATAATATACAAAATTTTAATGGTTAACCAAAAGACATAACATTATTCGGATCTGGAGCTGCTATTGCTGGTTCAGCTGATTACATTCAGCCCTAGTAGCTATAACAGCTGATATTTTAATATCAAAAAACTGTCAGTAATGATAATATTTGTAATGTTGTTTATTTTTCATTCATGTCTTGATAGTAAAAAAATGCTTACACATTTATTGATACCTGGACATTGTATTATATCACCAATACATAATGTATCATGTCAAACATAGCTTCATGAAGATTTTTATGATGAATTAAAATTATTCAAAACATAATAAACGAAAATGTTTACTGATAATAACGAGTGTCCAATATTTTTTGAAGTTTCAATGTGATTAAAACTTTTTAACATATGCAAATGATTTGTGCATAATTACCAGAAGATGTTGGATCAATGGCAACAATGTACTTTAAAAAAGCCTTGTTAGAATGTACAACTGATTGGTCAACAGATAAAAAAGTTGTTAATTTAAGTAAATAAGAT
The DNA here is from genome assembly GCF_014905175.1 of Aphidius gifuensis. Lineage (NCBI taxonomy): Eukaryota > Metazoa > Arthropoda > Insecta > Hymenoptera > Braconidae > Aphidius > Aphidius gifuensis. The sequence goes on along the minus strand of NC_057791.1, from coordinate 9,326,019 downwards.
ATTAATCAATCATCAATTCCAAAAAGGTTACCATATATTATTGTTGATTTTTGTAATTATGGTGGTTTTGCTCATTTAATTAAAGATAAAATGTTATTTTTAATTAAATTTGCACAAGTAATTACTCCCACAAGAATTTTGCTGTTTTTTATCAAGATATTGTTGCTAAATTCAAGTGCAGATTTGGTATACTTGGTAATTATATTCTATTTGCTACTACCAACTTTGTAATACTTTTATAAATAATACTTTGTTTATTTCTTTAGTAGGTTTTTTTGATACTGCTGATAAAAGTAATATTTGTAATGATTGTAAATAGGATCAAGCAATGTCATTTTAATGAATTGATAATAATATACAAAATTTTAATGGTGAACCAAGAGACATAACATTATTTGGACCTGGTGCTGCTACACACAGCTGGTTCAACTGATTACAACACAAGCAGCTGTTACAGCTGATATTTTTATATGTTGCTGGGAGCTGTTAGTAATGGTAATATTTGTAATGTTGTTTAACTTCGTAAATAAATGAATGATTATTAATTTTTAATGTTTTTTTTAGTATGTTGTTGACAAGTGGGTGTGATACAGATTCTCGTTCACCACGAGAAAGAACAGAGCAATAATAAATGTTGATATTGGTGATACATATAAATTTTATGATGAATTAAAAATTTATGTTAAAAAATGTTTTTGTTATATTCTTAACTTATCAACATTTGGCAAATTATTAAACAATATGAATAATATTAATTAAAAAAATTATTTTAATTTATAAGACATATTTTTCTTTTTATTTTATTTTTTTTTTTTAGATAAAAAGAATGTGAATCAAATAATTGTAAATAAATCAATAAGTACGATTGAAAAAAAAGTATTTTTTATAATTTAAATGTTTCTTATTTTCAGAATATTCAAGGTGTTATATTTTTAATTATGTCTATAGATAATATTTTCAATTTATATCTAATTTTTCTCGATTGACAAAAAAAAAACAGTTGAGTTCAAATGTTTTATTATTGGAGTTGATCACATAATATTAAAATATTCGAAAAAGTTAATTTAACATATTCGAATTGTAATGGCAAAATTTAAAAATTAAGTTAAAAATTAATGTACCGTTTGAATAAAAAAATAAGGAATTATTTTTCGAGTGTAAAACTGTTGACTTAATCAACAACTTGTCACCCCTGGTAAAATACGGAGCCGAAAACGATTAAAACGAGATGTTACTCCAGAGATAAAATGCCAAATCAAGAAAATTATTGATGGCCTCTGTGAAAAACGTAATAAAATAACTTTATCCTCTTAACACACGTATGCTTTATTAATTTTAGTTTATTTAAAGCATATTATTTATATCTTTGCAGGATTCTACGTTACTCTACCACTTTTGCTGAAAGAACTTCAGTAAGTAAAAATATATTTTATATATTTTAGTTTTGACTCTCATTTGGTTAAATTTCTTTATCTCCTTAATATTGATTTTAAACAATTATTATTTTTTTTTTTAGAACAAACAACGTAAAGCTCAATGTTTGTAAAGAAACATTGAGAAAAATTATATATGGACTGGGTTTTAAATATGTACCCCGGAATGGCAGAACATATTTTTTAACATGTCCAGCTATAGTTGAAAAAAGAAGAAAGTTTTTAATAGAATTTAAAAGTGCACTTGATGAAGGTAAACATATCGTTACACTTGACGAAACATGGGAATTTCAATATGAAACTGGTAAAATTAGGGATTGGCAAGATGGTAATCCTGAGTCTTGTCAAATGAGAACATTGTCTACTGGAGCCAGATTTATTATTTGTCATGCTATTGATAGAGATGGCTGGATTAAAGGAGCAGATCTTCTTATTGATGGTTCATCAAAGCCAAAACCTGGTGATGATTATCATAACGAAATGAATGCTGAGACTTTTGAAAAATGGATAAAAACACAACTTATCCCTAATTTACCAGATGTACCGTGTGTTATTATTATAGACAATGCACCATATCATTCTAAACATTTAAAAAAAACAATAAATTCAGATGCAAGAAAAGAAAAAATGATAAAGTGGTTGATGAATCGTAAAGTAGAATTTGATCCCAAAGAAATAAAAAAAAATTTTATATTCATTAATTCAAAAAGAAAAAAGAAAAATAAAAACTAGGTTTGTTGTTGATGATTGGGTATCTGCAAATACTCCCCACAAAATTTTACGTCTTCCACCATATCACTGTCATTATAATCCAATTGAATTATATTGGGGATTAATAAAACAACTATACGAAAAACGTGTTGGCCCTTATTATGATTTTTCAAAAAATACATCAAAACATATTTGGAAGGAATGTTTGAATGCTATTACTCCAGATATGTCAAGACGTATCTTTGACAAAGTCAAGAGAATAATTTTGAAAGATTATAATGAGGAAATATTAGGAAAGAATGATGAAGAAGATGTAAACGTTGATTCTATGACAAAAGAAATGTTATCAGAAGCAACTGAAACTATGGTAAATAAAAGCCCAATGTTTAATGTTCGTAGAAAACTGTTTACTTCATCACCATCTAGCTCCAACAAAAATGAATTAGAAGAAAAACAATGTGACTTAAATATATCAACTGCAGCATCTCAAAGTCAAAGCTATCTAACATGTGAGTCTGAAGAAGTTGATAATGATTTAGGGTTCATTCAGCCAATTTTTTTCTCAGAGCATATGGATATAAGTGATGTAGAGAGTGACCCAGTTTGTATTTCTCAAGACACAAATTTAGATTTAAGTTTGATGGAAATTATGTCACAAGAAGGAATTTCTTTCAACAGTAATGACAAATCTGCAGGTCAGCCAGTAGACCAAACAGTATCAAACGGAAGCATTCAGCTGTTAGACCTAAAACCCTCATTCATGGCATTCACTTATTTAAGTGACTCAGGTGACAAAGAGATTAAAAACTCATTGAAAAACAAAGTGACATCTTCTGATTTAAAAAGGTTAAATCCAAATATTTCGTTAAACGATAAAATTGTTGATGCTTACTTTGAACTTATTCAAAACAGAGATCCATTAATACAGGTTTTTAGTTTCCAGTTTTTCAATTTACTTTATGATTTTTCTTATTCAAGGGTACAAAGTTGGACTAAAAATATTGATATTTTTTCTAAAAAACATTTGTTGATTCCAATTAATATGGGAGATGCTCATTGGTCTTTATGTGCAGTCAATTTTCATGAAAAACAAATATCTTACTGGGACAGTTTAGGCAGAAAAAAAGATCACGTACTAAATAAAATATTTAAATATCTTGGATGTGAATACAGAAATAAAAAAAAAAAAGAACTATGTAAAATATTACTGACAGTTAATGTAGTTTTTACACTGTCAAGAGATTGAGAATTTTGCTCAGCTACATGTTGGCTAGAGCTTTGTAAAACATGACTGGCAGTTAATGTTGTTTCTCTACTTTCAAAACTTTGAATGAGAGCATTAGCTTTAGCTGGATTTTCGACATTTTTTTTTTCAGTACTAGTATTGTTTTCTAATGCTTCTTCATTATTTTCGAAGTTTTCTGGGACATTCGTTTCAACAAAATATTCAACATCTTCTTTTTCTAAATATTGAATCAACTCTTCAGCAGATTCTGGAAATACAATGTCTTTATATAATCGATTGTTTTAACGTAACCATTGTGAAGCTTTGAATGCTTTCTCTAAATTTACTAAATTTTGCCAAACAATTTTAGATTTTGTAGGAATACTTCGTACTAGTATATATAGCTTATGGTCAGAATCATCAATCATATTTTTTAAACGTGAATTTGCTATTTTTATCATTTTTCAAAGAGTTTTAAATTGAACAGAATAATATTTTTCCCTTGCTTGCATACACCACTTGACAATTTTTTCAGCTCTGAGCCTGGCTTTTGTTTCGTTTTCAAGATCGTCGATAGACTCAACTGTAATTTCATATGTAAGTTTTTTAATATATATTTCTAGTGAAGATTTAAACAGAACATATGTATTGTCGTCTTTTGGTTGCTCTTTTTTCAAGATTTGAGGCTGTTTTGATACGTTTTTTTTTTTTCTTTGAATGGCTGCTGTTGCTTAAGCATTGTTGTCTAAGCGTGTTTGTTCCAAATATGCTTTATGTTCTTTCTTCACTATCTCTTCCAGTGGAATTGGAAGTGGTGGATCGCTATGCTTAGTCATTGGGAAAGGAGTAATTATCTGTGTTTCGAACATATTTAGTGAATGCTTTCTCAAATTGTCATACTCGTATTCAATAGTTTCAGGTTTATTGCGGAATCATAAAGAAACTCCTAATGCAATAGCCAGTACATCACAAACATCAGCATTTTGTTGTTGATGAACTCGTGGAAACCGCACATTGTTCTGTTCAACTGAATAAAATGGCAATAAACGTTGTAAAAACATTTGATAATCGTTATGAAGTATATGAATGTTTAACGAATCATAAATATGAATATTTTTACCATTGAAATAACTGCGAACTCAGTGATCAGTCATTGGGCTAGAAGCGCCTCTGCTATGAAGGATTTGTATATGTTTGTTAGTTTTTGGAACGGGTTGAATTTTATCTAGGTTTTGGATATATAAAGTATCTTGCGGTACATAATCAGAACAACCATATAGCAACTTTCCAAAGAACAGCATGTCGTCTCTGTTTAATCTTTGATTCCCTCCAATCCCGTTTTTAGATTCTTCTGAAATACTTGGAATCTGTACAACCTTCCGTTTACCAATGCGCTTTTGGCCACAATCATATCCTCCAGCTTTTAACAAAACGTCACTATTAGTCGTGCATTTTTTTTAGGAGTTTGGATATTTGGCAGGAAAGTAGGTATTTTGATATCCTTTTTCTTAAAATTAATCTCGTCATCTCTCAACCTATTATTAGTTGAACTATGAATATTTGATCGGGAAAAGGTAAGATATCGCGAAGTTCAAACATTGATAATAAATGGGCACGCATGTCTTGAACTTTATATGGCCTATATGTAGTCATTTCAGGGTTTCCGCCTAATACAAGAGTTACTGCATTTCCAAAGTATATGAAAAGAATCACGACTCAAATTTTTTAATATATTTAATTTTATAAAATTTTGAAATAAACTCTTGTCAAGGATATGAATTCTTCTGGAAACAGAAAAAACTCTTGACAAGGTCAATAAACCTTTCTTAACCGAAGAAAAATTACTCTTGTCAAGGAAATGAATTTTTCTGGAAAGAGAAAAAACTCTTGACAAGGTCAATAAACCTTTCTCGAAAGCAGAAACAATACTCTTGTCAAGGAAATGAATTCTTCTGGAAAGAGAAAAAACTCTCAATAAACTTTCAAATTAATCAACAATTTTAAAATCAAATAACAACAATAAACTATCGAAATAATCAACAATAAAAAAAATTGATAACAATAATAAACTATAAACTTTTAATCATTTGTTCCAGATATTGCCGAAAACAATATTTTAAATCCATACTCACCAATAGTGTCGATGATGGAGGACCACGAAGACAAGGACGAAGAGGTACACGAGGTGGACATAATATTGGGATAAAATGTCTTTTATTTATAAAAAAAATTATGAAAAAGCCTTAATTAATCAAAAAAAAAAAAAAAAAAACGTGATATTGTTAACAAAAGGTGATGATAAAATGTACAAAGTTGATTTAAATTAATAATATATATTATTATAATAATAATGAAGTAAATGAATATTATTAAGTATAGATTACTTGATAATAATAATAGTAAATAAGTAAACAAACGTACTGAAAAACTAAAAAAAAATAACCTTTTAAATATTAAAAAAAAAATTAAGACAACAATTCATGAACAATGTTGATCAATGAATGACGTGTAGCAAGTATTTATTTTTTTTTTCTCCTTCCACACGTTGATTTTCATGCCATCTAGGTTTAGTGTTAAAAAAAAAGTGTGAGTGTTGTTTTTTTTCATTATAAATATAAACATGATTCTAAACATGATGATAATTTAATATGTAGTCTAATGATTGTATTATTCGTATCAAATGACTGTCCATTCAGTTCAGCTGTTTTTTTATCATCAGTATTAACTTCATCTTTATTAATTGCACAATCACGTGGTATTAGTAATGGTAATAAATATTCTGGTCTATATGAATATTTAACTTTACCAGAACTACTACATTGATAACGCTCTTCAACTTTAAATTTAAAACAATCAATTGAATTAAATTTATTAACATAATGACGTTCAATAATATTAATAAGATGTAAAAAAAATTCTTGTGCATCTTGTTGACGATTTGATGAAAAACCAGGATGTCCACGTGATATTAAATTTTTAAACATTCTTGGTGGTATTCCTTGACGATTATAATCTTCATTATTTAATTTATTATTTGGTTCAATTGAATATTTACCAGATAATAAACCACAATCAAGTTTTGATATTTGTGTATCAAAATTATTTGCTGGATCATTATAATTATCATCAAATATATTAACTGATTCATCAACATATTTTTTGGTATGAAATCTGGTATTATAAATAATGTTTGCATAACACAATTTAAATAGCATGAATTACCAAGATTATTTAAACCAGTATAACAAGCACCAAAAATTGGTATTAATTTACTTGATGCTATTTGTAATGCAATCCATTCACCAAATTTTTTATTTAAATCAAGCTCAAGTTCAATTATTGATTTTTCAGTGTTTTCCATATTTGAAATATTGAAACCCCAATGTGATAAATGTATTATCAAATTTGGATCATCAACCATTTCATTTTCATCATATGAATAAACATCATCATTACCTTCTTTTGTTATTGTACCTAATTCAATAGCAAGTGGATAACCAGTTGTACGATAATGTTCAATTGCATGATCATTACCACCAGTACCATTAAAAAATTTACGTCCACATAAGATACTACAATCAGTTAAATTTAACCATAAATTTTGTGTTAAATCACATTTCTTACTTTTCCAATTACTTGGTGGTATTTTTTCAAATGTTGTTGCATGTCGAAAATTAAAAAAAATAAATGAATATTTATACCCAAACTTATTATTATTTCTTTTTTATAATTACTTTGTTATTATTTTTGCTTCACCATCCCATGTACCAGCTAATGCTTCTCTTTCAGCAATTTTAATTGCTGATTCAGCTTTTAATATTCCAGTAATTAATTTTATTATCTGTAAAATTAGTCTTGATATGTTTATTTATATTTCAATTTGTATATTATTATTAGCGTTATTTATTTATACCTGTTCTGTTAAATCAACTGATGGATTGTAACATGACAATTCTGCCAAATATCTGCTCGGACCGCTTGTTACTGTCATTTTACCTGTAAATTGTCCTTTTCAATAAACAAAGCTAAAAATCCAATAATCCAACATAATAATAATAATAATTAGTATCCAAAACGTAATTAATAAAATCAGGGATTTTCAAATCTTCTTAAAACCGGAAAAAGACATAACACAATCTCGTGCTCAGAACACATTCATACCTGGACAAAATACAATTAAACAATGAACAAAACAACCGAAACAAGCAATCTAGAGGAAAGCCGCAGGGTCGCTCAGTGTGTGGGTTTTGGTAGAAGGGACGGATAAACCTGTCATAATAATTATATCCTGAAAATAATAATTAATAAATACCCCAAAATAATAACAAAACACACAATTGATTCATTTTACTCCATATTTATTTATCAAACATCAACGTAACTCAAATACCAAAGTAACTCAAATATTCAGAATACAAAATAAACTAATCCAATATTATCTCAAAAATCCTAATCTAAAAGGGACCACGTCCAACAAAATATTAATTATTAATTAATTAATAAACTAATTCTAATTATCGAAGGTATCAAAAGTATCATAATCAACTCGAGGATCATCCTTGAATTGATCATAAAATCAAAGCTAAACAAAAGATAGCATATGGTGGTTGATCCTCCATCTTCAACATACAAAAATAACCTCAAACTCACCGTCGCCAGACGACTGGTTAAAACCGAGGTCCAGTCAGTCCGACGTCTCAAAGACAAGAGAGAGAGAGAATTTTCTCTTAATTATTTCACTGAATTTAAAATACGGAAAAGAGGGGGGATTTGCCCTACTCTAAAATGACTTGATGTTGATGAGGTCGCTAGGTGGAGAGTCGGACCATTGACTATGTGGCTCAGACTTTAAGGCAACGAGAATCGTTACAGGATATTTAAAACTTGTAAAATTTAGTAATATTATTATTTCATAAGTTTCATCATAAGTATATTTTTTTTCATCTGGTATAAAACCACCTGGTGTATCTATTGCTAGCTTTGTTATTTTTTTAGCTGGTCCATCATTATTTTGATTAATTTGTGCCTAAAAAATATTGAAAAATTAATTTATCAATCATTGTTATTATTCATTGATTGATAAATAAATTTAATAAAGATACATCAAGACAAACTTGTTTGGTTTTTTTGATATTTAAAAAAATAGCATTTTCAGTTTTTTTGTAGTAGTCTTCAACAAAGTCACGACTAAAACTAAAAAATGTTATAAATAATAAATAAACAAATGATACATACCTTAGATATTTTCGGTGGATGTTTTGTATATATACATTTGTCATAATGTGCTGAATTCCTTGATATAACATTTTCCCGGACCTCATTGACAAGCAACTCTTGAATCTTATTTATATGCTGTCAAGAATCATGAGTACATTTTGGAATTTTTTTAAACTGAACTATGAGCTCATCAATAAACAATATTTATTTATATATTTATATTGATTTTTTTTTTTTATATTTGACGTGAGAGTCAACGTATTCTGGAGGTTATGTATGAATGAATACAAATAAAATTATGCAGTGGAGCCAATATAGCAACACAAAAAAAAGAGAAGTCGTAAGAAAGAGAAATGAAATAATTGCAAAGTTACCAACTAAACGAAAGAAATCTGGTCGATTTGAGAAAAATGCAAAGACCGTAAATATCAAAATTATGCTTTAAAAATAATTACGCGACGGAAAAATCTGATATTTTTTGTAAAAAAAGCTCGACATTGATTTATAGGATCATTACCAAACCTTAGCATCCTTATTTAATTATATCATATTTAAATTGAATTTCTAATAGATTCGCGACAGAAGGGGACAAAATATTTGATGTACAATAAGGCACGGTAGTAGTAGTTAATCTCATCTCACACATATTTTCATCAACACACATACATTTCTTTCTCATACTTGACTCGAGGCACTACCGTGCCTCTTGATACCGACATTCTTCAATTTATCAACTAAAACTCCAATTGATTCATAACGCATTTCATCAAACAAAAAACACATAGCATCATTTACTCGGGTTAAAACAAGAATATTTGCAAGTGGGTTTTCTGCATTTCTAGCAGCATGTTGATGCGTTAATTTTCCACTTATATGTATACCGTCTTTTTGACAGTAGAACAAACAAATCTTGATTTCGTATCGATATTCTTATTTTATCACTATTATCGAAACTGGTAGATCTATCTGTCCCATTTTAATTTATCAATGGACTTTTTTCGAAAATTACGGCTCAAATTGAAAAATATTTCAGGTAAGAGTTGTAGGGTTTGAAGGTGGACATAGAAAAAAAAAAAAATCCAAAATGGTGGAATTTCCGGTATGAACAAAGTTTTTTTAAAAAGATACCACATTTTTTTTTTGCACAAAAAAGTTTTTTGAATCAAAACTAACACTTTTTATTTGAAAAACTTTTCGATAAAATAACTTTTTTTTTCGGCCCGATTTTATCTGTTTATGGATTTTCCTGAAAAAATATGGCTTTAATTGAAAAATGATACTTAGAAAAAATGTAGCACTCAGAAAGACAAAAACGGGAAAAAAAAAAAAAAAATTTAAAGTTCAAAATGGCAAAGTTTCCGGTATGAACATTTTTTTTTGAGGTTACCTGGAATTTTTTATCATTAAAAAATTGTTCACAACAAGACTAACACTTTTTCTAAATAAAATTTTCCGCAAAAATTGATTTTTTTTCGAAACTTTATTCATGCTTCTAACTCGACCATTTTGAATTTTTTTCAAAAATTTTTTTTTTGTTTGTGTTCTCTTTCTAAACGCTACAACTTTTCTCAGTATTATCTTTAAATTGAAGACATATTTTTTTAGAAAAATCTATCAACAGATAAAATCAGTCCGAAAAAAAAGTAATTTTATCGAAAAATTTTTTAAATCAAAAGTGTTAGTTTCTATGTAAAAAACGTAGTGGCACAAAACAAAATATAGTATTGTTACGTACCAAGTTGAAAAATTAAAATTTAATTATGAAATAACAAGAAAAAGAAAGAATATGTAAAATCAAAATTAAATAACCAAATAATCATAGAATAATTAAAATAAATCAACTTGGTATTTCACGTTAAAATTAAAAATCCTCTTATTTTGTAATTCCCTACAGGGTAACGGGTTAGGAGGGAATGTGTATGATTGTAGATGTACCTTGATGTAAGAATAATCCGAAACAATTGTTGAGAGCGTGTCAATCTGGATGGTCGCCTGTTGATGTTTGTAGTCTCGAATAATCCAAACGGTAAAATAAACTCGAAGCACAGAAAACAACACCCCGGAGAAATGTCACAGTCAATAATTTTTATATAGGATTAGGGAAGGTTAAATAACACAGGAAATAATAATTTATCACAAGAATTAATTAGTTTAAATTCACTCGAAAAATAATATTTATTTAAAACGTAAAAGTTCAATTGATTTTATTTAATTTTTATCAGATGTAATTGATTTTAATTTTAATTTTAATTTTTAATTTTTAATTTAGTTTCAATGATTTGAATAGAACGAAAGTTGTCGCAAGAGTGACGCTCCTTAATATTAAAAATAAAATTATTCCCATAAAAATTTAATTATTAGGTAGGGATGAAAAGTGGTACCATAGTTGAACCAATCGGATTTAAGGGTTCCCATGGTAGTCAGCATTTAATAATTTGCTTAAACATTTTGTTAATAATAATTTAATAATTTTAACGGATGTAAAATCTCGAGTTGCAAAGGTGACTTTGAAAACTGCTTACCAAAATTTATATAAAAATTATAAAAATAAATTGTTTTATAAAAATGCGAAATTTGAATTTAATTCCGTGTGAAAATAAAAAAAATAAAAAAAGAAAAATTTTATTGCTTGCTCGACATCTATTGAATTTGTTAATTTATTATTTATTATTGATTATTAATTGAAAATATACCAAGACGTAACAGTATCCATTTAAAAAACTATGTTTATACCCGAAACTCTACCATTTTGAATTTTTCAAATTCTTTTTTTGATGTTTATATGTCCCCCTCCAAACTCTACAACTTTTTTTTGAAACATTTTTCAATTCAACTCAGATTTTTCAAGGAAAATCCATTGATAGATTAAAATGGGACAGTCTGTATGAGCATGTAGCTCATAGTTGGATATTTCGTTGGTAAATTGAACGGTGCGTTGACATCAAGAATATTTCCATCACTCATTTTTACGTGTCAACCAATTAAGACGAATTGCTCCGATAACGAATGTAGCTGCTGCTCTCTCACTTAAACTTTTTTAAGCGTTTTTAGAAGAAATACGTTTAGCTGCTTCACGAGCTAAAATATTATCCACTGCGTTACTTGCTTTGATATCGTTTTGATTTTTTAAATATGCAATATCGTGTTTTTCACAGGCTGCGTTCAAAAGATTTATTACCGGATCACCTCCGGCTAAACGTTTTTCAACTCGGTACATAGTCCCCAGTATAAATAACCAGGTGGATGAACATTAAATGTAATTTATTGATTATTTTATTGAGTATTCCTTCTCCACGACGTTTTTCGTTCTTCTCCTCTTGTGATGTATGCTCAATCATAATTTATAACAGACTGAGTGGCTGTGGTATAAAACAGTCGAATTTATATGATTTGAGTTTAGTGCTCATCACGATGGAAAACTAGAAACAAGCTTTCAAATTACCAGTTATAAATTTTGATATAATTACATTAATAAGTGGTGATGGTTTGAGAGAAAAACGACAAGGTGATTCACTACCAAATGCAATAAGACGTGCGATAGTTAGAAAGAGTAATTATGTTTAAACGATTGATAAGATTGATTGTTGGTTGATAAAATTAGGAAAAGAAAATATATCAGAAGCTGCGAATGAATATCTTGAACTTGTTACACCGCTAAACAAATTAGCTGCACAATTATCAACAACAACAACAACAACAACAACCAATAAAGATCACCATCAAAATACAAATGATAAAAAAAATAATTCAACTTATGAGAACAATTATAATATGTCTGATATTAAAAATTCAATCTATGGAAAAGAAGGCGAATATGATATTGCTAATGAAGGTGGAGAAACATTTGCAGGAGCAATCGACCAAGGTTAACAACGAGGATTTCTTACCATGCTAAATCACCGGGGGGAGCCATGCTGGTCATCTCGGAAGCCAAGACGAGAACAGAACGGAAACCTAACTCAGTCTTAGAAATGATAGAGGGGCGCGGTCCATCTGTTTGGATTATGAAATACGTACCAAACCTGAGGAAGCTATCGTGAACCAAGTATAGTGAGTTACAAACGACTATATTACATTGCGACTATATTATCGGAAAATACGGACGTCACAAGTATCATAAGTGTGAGAGCAAATATTCTACATGTGAAATGAGTATGTTGTATAGGGAACCATACAGCGATCTATCGTGACCAGGTCTTACACATACGTTGAGGTTTACGTATTAAGTCACACTCACGGGACATCGAATATTTACGCATTATGTAACGGACACATGTAACGGACACATGTAACGGACTTGACCCTCCACAGAGTTGTAGCAGTGACCCTTGGACTACTAACAACCAACTCCCATTAGTTATTAATAATCTATTCGACCTCAAATAAATAATATTTACCACGATAAATAGAATTTTATTGTCGATTTATTTATTTATTTCGATTAATTTTATTCCTTGGTATTTCAATTTATTAAAATGAATTGTTTTTATTTTATTCGTCAAATAATTTATTAAAATACTAAAAAAAAGAAGTAGCAAAGGAAAAGATGTAGCTAACTAATGAATGTTGCCGAAGAATTATGTTTTAAGGAAATAATATTGCTTAAAACATAATTTTTTGGCAACTGTAATTCATAAGCTACTGCTTTTCCTTGGACATTTTTAATTATCAAATAAATAATATACATGTAATTTTATTTTTAAAAAATAAAAATGTCCAGGAAAGAGCAGTAGCTAAGGGAAAGATATAGCTGAGGAATTAATGTTGCAAAAAACATATTAAACATTTTAATATTATTTATTAATATTTTTGATAAATTTTATTCATATATTTAATACTACTATATTGCGCATCGCCTATGCTTTCCCATAAGTGGAACGCTGGTTCCTCAAACGGTGCAGACAATCTCTCTGTCGCAGCCCTTGGAAGATTTAGACAATGACAAGAGTGGGGATTCAGCAGAACTCGGCTTACATGCATGCGCAATGAATTTCTGTGCGTATAATTTCTGTGTTCAAATATATGATGCATATAATATTACTATTAACATGTTTCCTTATTTTTGAAATATTCTTTCAAAATATTGATAAATAAACGTAATTAATAAAAATGAATTCGGTCAAACTATTGTTTATTTATACACAGCTAATCTTACGTATGAGGATACCTGTATATGCGTTGAGCTATTCCGAGTTCTGCCGAATCCTCACTCTTGTCATTGCTTAAATCTTCCAAGGACTGCGACAGAGAGATTGTCTGCACCGTTTGAGGAACCAGCAAAATCGAGCCCCATGCGCAATAGAGTAGTATTAAATATATGATACCATCGAAAAAATTAATATAAATAAATCAAAAAATGATAAAATTCTTTTGCAATAACAGTGAATACAGCTATTCATCAAATATAAAATAATAATAGACGGATAAAATAATCAATCGGAAAACAAAATCATAAATTAATTATATATTAACGTTAATTAGTTATTCAACTTACTATGAAAGTTTTTTCAATGAGAACCTCTTGCCCTCAATTTCACTCACAGAATTATGTTAGAGGTCTTTCTGGTTCGACGTCGAATCGAGCGTTTTTCGACCTCGATCCGAGCTTGAATTCCGACGTCCGTCCGAGCTACTTTAGCGTAACGTTTTGACGTCCAACCGACATACGTACGGACGTCGGATCGAGCCCCGAGCTCGAAATTTGACTTTGAATCGACGTCAAACGGATGCTCAATTTTTACCTGGGAGCATCAATAGTTAAACGGTTGGATAGAACACTATAAAGTAAAATGTTTTTTGAATTTAGCATGCAAGGAATTATGAAAAGTTAAAATTATTACGAGAATTGATTAAAAATCACAATAACACAAAACATCGCGAAATTAAAAGGAAACCTGTTGAAGTTGTTGGTCAAAGTATAAAATATTAGAACAGACTGTATTTGAAAGTTTTAATCATTGTCATGTTGAGATCAAATTTAAATTAAATCAACATGTAAGAATAAGTAAATAAAAGCGTGTCTTCGATAAAAGTTATAAACAAAATTAGACAAAGAAAATATTCACAATTACTAAAAATGAATAAAATAGCACCTGTAACATATAAGCTTAGAGACTATCAAGGGAATTCAATACATAAAAGCTTTTATACTAGAGAGCTACAAAAAGTTCGACATCTTGACATTTATTTGATTGAAAGAGTTTTGAAAAGAAGAGGAAATAAAATGTATGTAAAATAACTTGGATTTGACAATTGTCATAATCAATGGATATATAATCATTAATCAATAAACTTTTGTAAAAAGAAAAATTTGATTGGAGTGTATTTATTTTCTAACAATTATTTTCGTTAAAGATATTAATTTACATTTTTGATACATGTATTATTTACATTATTTCAAATTTTTCTTATACATACTTGTACTTAAACACGTTTCTTCAACAGGTTTATAGCCCCAAGGTGAAGCATCAGTCTCACGATTAATCAATTGACGTTCATTATCTTTCCAACTTAGAGGTATTTTTCCAGTTGTCTTTATTTGATGCAAATGTTAATACCAACGCATAATATGGCGAGACGACCAAGGTCAATTGAGAACATACGAACTCAATACGGTGACCTTCATTGTACATACCTACTAGCAGCAGCATGCTTAAAAAACGACTTATATGTAGATGATCTCTTGAGTGGTGCGGAGACTATCGAAGATACAATATTATTGCGTAATCAATTGATACAAATTCTTGAGAGGGGTGGGTTTAACATCCGTCAATGGGCCTCCAACGAACGACAAATTATTAGTGATTCAACCATTAAAAATGTCACCCCGCGTCTAGTACTCGATAAAACATGTACGCTAAAAACACTCGGCATTTCATGGTTGATAAGTGACGATAGAATAACATACAATGTCAATTCCATTAAAAAAAATGAAAAATTAACCAAGCGCCATATTCAGTCTGAAATTGCGAAAATATATGACCTCCTCGGTTTATTGGGTCCAGTCGTATTACAAGCCAAATCAATTATGCAAAAAATTTGGAAAGACAAACTTCATTGGGATGAATCGGTGCCACCGGATATACACCGTTTATGGGTCAAATTCATTAATCATTTAGATACAATGAAAACAATAACTATTCCACGTAGATTAATAATAGAACAGCCAAAAAATATACAAATACATGGATTTTGTGACGCCAGTCAAACGGGTTACGGCGCATGTCTATACTTAAGATCGGTAAACGAAAAAGAGGAATGCACCATTAAAATCACCTGTAACAATACCGAGACTTGAATTAAACGGGGCGTTATTTCTTACATAATTATATCATGAAACATTACCTGCCATTCCAATCGAACTAAATAAAATCATTTTTTGGGGGGACTCTGAAATAGTTTTATATTGGCTTAAAACCGACGCACACAAACTCCAAACATATGTTTTGAAGAGAGTTTCAGAGATCCAAAAGGGAACAAAAGATTTAGAATGGCGGTACGTACCTTCAAAGTGTAACCCTGCTGACATTCTGTCCCAGATGAACTCGTACACAACCAACAATGGTTTGAAGGCCCATCGTGACTGAAACTACCACACGCTAATCGGCCTAACGAAAAAATCAAATGTAACGAGATTCCAGAATTAAAAAAGAACACGTGCCTCATAAATCAACTCGACACTCTCATATTCCTAAAATTTTCATCTTACGGGAAATCAAAGAGAATCGTAGCCTATTGTCTTCGGATGAAACTTAATAATAAATATAAGGATTTGAAAGTACAAGAAATAAGAGTCCGCGGAATTAATCCTTTTAAAAACATTACAAGCTTCAAACTTTCAGCGAGAAATAGAATGTTTACTAGATTCGATAAGCATTAAGTCTAAAAACCGCATCAACTCGTTAGACCCTTTCATTGACACTGACGGCATATTACGAGTGGGTGATTGATTAAAAAAAGTTTTGTGAGTCATCTAGACTCGCGGGTTTATTATGTGTAAGCATCTTTGGCGTGTTGTTGTAATTGAACAAAATAATAATAAGTACATATTCAAACAATTTTTTTTCATTCATTTATAAAAATATTGTTTGTTTTTATTTTATTTTTTTCTATTTTCATAGAATTATTGTTGTTTAGTATTTTTCAATAATCAATGATTACAAAATTTCGATATATCGATTTTTTTTCCCTAATTTTATATTGACGATTGATAAAACTCATGAAGTAGAAAAAAAAGTTCAAATAAAATTTTTTAATATATTCCGAATATTTTTCGAGTTATCGATATTTTTCTGGTATTGGTGGTTATTTGTTTCGTAATTGTTAATATAATAGAGCTAAGGAAAAGAAGTAGCTAAGTAAAATATTTTAGCTGGTAAAAATATGTAGGTATTGTTTGTTTGGCTATAATTGAGACTAAGTAAAAAATATAGCTAACGAAACATTTAGCTAAGAAAAAGATGTAGCTGAGAGAAAAATTAAGCTGGTAAAATTATGCAGATATTGTGTGTTTAGCTATAATTGAGACTAAGTAAAAGATTAAGCGGCTAAGGAAACAATGTAGCGGAATAAACAATCTAGCTAAGAAAAAAATCGAGCTAAGAAGATGCAGCTGAGAAAAAAATTAAGCCGGTAAAATTACAAAGTTATTGTGTGTTTGGCTGTAATTGAGACTAAGTAAAAGATTAAGCGGCTAAGTAAAAAATGTAGCGGAATAAAAAATCTAGCCAAGAAAAAAAACTAGCTGAGAAGAAGATGCAGCTGAGGGAAAAATTAAGCCGGTAAAATTACAAAGTTATTGTGTGTTTGGCTAAAAATGTAGATAAGGAAAAAATCTAGCTGAAGAAAAGATGTAGCTGAGGGGAAAATTGAGCTGATAAAAATATATTTGGCTATAACTGAGACTGAGTAAAAAGTTTAGCAGCTATGTAAAAAATCTAGTGGCTCAGTTGAAAATCTAGCGGTTTAAAAAAAAAAAAAAATTTTTAATATATCGAAATTTTTATTTTGACTTTCTTTTTTACTCGGAGAGTTTTATCGACTGCCATTATTATATCTGCAAAAAAATATCTATATTGAAATTTATGAATTATTATCTGAATTCTTATCGAAACATTTTTTTCTCCTTGACGAGCTTTATTGATTGATATTAATAAATTTTATAATTAATCGTTATTTTAATAACTATACGATATATAACCGATAAATAGCCGTTTTTTCTATACTTCAACTTCATTTTTAACCACTTTGGTCATCTGCAGAAATTTTTTCCGTATTTTTCTCGTAATCGTGAGAAAATTTTCTATAAAAACTAAATAAAAAAACATGTTGTCTGGGATATGATAATATCCTCTGAAGGTGTCGATATATTAGATTCGTATTTGATTTATTAATATTTTTTTATTTTTATTTATATTAATACGTCTTCACTCTTATACGTCGTGTAACATACATTATAGCACCTCGATAGTTCAGTTCCCAAACTATATTTTACAAACACTATCTCGCATGTAGTATGTTCAACGAACTTGAATAATTCAAAATCAATAAATATCGACAGATAAAATATCATATGTAGTTGAATCCTAATAATATCGATATTGAAACTTTAAATATCGTTGTGTTTTTTCATACGTAATTCATTATACTTATTGAAAAAGGCACTTTTTAGTTTAAATCAAAAATTATTTTTTAAACTGAAAAATATCTTTTTCATTACACTATAATAAACATAAAAATTATGAATATGAATATTTATCAAGTATACCATTTTTCTTTTACTTTGATTAAAACAGTATAAATAAATTATATTGTAAAATTATCGTACAATTATAATAATATTTTTCTCTTCCAAACTAACACATCAATGTCTATTTCTCTTTTTTTAAAACATAAGATTAGTCAATATTATGAATAAATTTTTATTGTATAATAATTCTATATTATGTTTTGGATAGGAAATATTATTATAAACAATATAAACAATAATAATGGGTATATTAATGTAAATGAAAAATACTTGCATATGCATGTATATATATGTACAATATGATCTTTACTTCGCCTAACAAATGCAAGTATAACTAATCAATTCAAATAAAATACTTGTATATTAATATATACAACGGCGCAAATATATATAATAATAAATAATTAAAATATATAAATACTCGCATTTAAATTCATATATACTACAGAACGCCTGATGGTAACAGTTACCAACCGATTACTATGGCGCTGCAAGGCGCAATGAAGACTGACAGAAAATAGATTCCTGTCGAGATCCGTTACCGGATCTGACGTCTAAACCCTATGTTTTTTCCTTTTACCCCATACCCAACCTGCGCCTAAAGATGTTTACACATCAAAAATCCAAACTCACTTTCACTCAAAAACACCCCATATTATTGCCAGCAAAACATCCTTTGACCGATCTCATTGTTAATATAATATATTAATATATATTTTATTGTTAATAAATTATTTATATCAATTATTGATATTAGTATCATTCCTATAAATTATTAAAGTAAAATTTAATCTTGTCAAATTTTTCTAAATTTATTTACAAAAAAATTTATTCATTTGTCACTAGGAGTCGAACACTTGCATGATAATTCAGATTTGTTTCCTGTTAGATAAAAATTAATAAACTATATATATCCTCCAGTGATATGTTATTAGTAGTATTATTATAAACTACTGAAAAGTAAGTTTTCCAAATCTGTTAAATTAAGTTACAAAAAAAAAGAGAGAAAATAATAATAATAATAATAATAAATAATAATTTTTTTCCCCTTCTCCACTATGTGGATTTTAACGCTCGCATGCAAATAATAATTCAAAATTGCCACTTAATAAAGTAAAATTTGCGTATACAAAGTCATTTTCCCCCCAATAAAATTGGATACAGATATATGAATTTCATGGTAATTGTATAAATTCTCTTCCGTACGGAATAGTAAATTTTACTAGAATTTCTAGTCAATCTCGCTTCGGTTATTGAAGGATAAAATACAAAAAAAAAAAGCCAATAATTAAGCACAAATTTGGGGGGAACCAAAATTAAATACTCTGACGAGCAACAATAATCAGTAGTTAAACAAGGAGAGTTCTGGATCACCCCCCTGCTGGGGTCCATTGTTCTCCATAGGGGGGTCCATGGGGGTCTATTGTTTCACAGTGGGGTCAGCAGGGGGTCTATTATATACATCATAGCGGGTGGGTGGAGCTAAAGATGTATACAAAGCTAGGGAAAACATGTAGCTAAGGATGTGTAGCTAAAGATGTGTAACTGAGGGTATGTAGCTAAGGTTGGTAGCACGGTTTGTAGGTAAGTGCGTGTAGTCAAGAAAACAATCTTCATATGAATTATTTGAAATGTTGATAATGTAGAATTCCTATAAAATTATATGTCCATATTATCAATATTTTGATAAAGTAGAAATTTTTTTCAACTGATAATCGGGTAAAATGTAAAAAGTGGGGAAAAAGAAGTGGGGGAAAAAAGAAGTGGGGTGAGATAGTAGTATATAAGGCCATGCAGAATAGTTTGTAACCCTCTTGAAATCTATGAACTTATTGTTGAAAAGTTTCAACGTACATCATAATCAGTTAGAACAAGTTTTGACGAGTTTAAACAAGTTTAAAATGTTTGAAATGAGTGCAGCAAGTGTTGGTCCATTAAGAGCATATAAAATGAGTATACAATTAAGGGTAAGTATATAATTGTTATTTATTTAACTATCCTTTGAGAATAGTATTAATTATTCCAATAATTATTTATAGATGAATAAAAACCTAACACGATTACAAAATGAATTACGGAAAACAAGGAAAGTTATCAACTCATCAAAACCATCTAAAAACCAAGAGATAAACGAACTACAACTTACAATAGAAAGTAATATATAATATCATTATATTATATTATATAATCATATAATCTTATTAATTCCATTTTAAATAAAATGAAGTTATAGGTATATAATTTTTCAATGATAAAATTTTTAGATTCAAACGATGACTGAAAAACTACTTGATGCATACGACGTGTTATCAAAATTAGAAACAGCTGAAAATGGTAAGTTATAATATTTCTAATTTGATCATCTGAATTTTATTAAATAAATTAACCAAATTATGTTTCAGTGATACTTAAAGATAAGAACACATATGAGTTTAGATTTGAACAAAAAAATGATAGAGAGAAAATAAAAGAAGAAGAAGACTTTATTGACGTTGAATATAATGAAGAAGAAGAAGAACTCTCAGTTTTGGAGTCAAACTCATCAAAACCTATTGAATTTGATTTAAATTTTGATTAATAATAAAAAAAAAAAAAAAAAAAAAAAATTTCTGTATTCATGGTGAATCTATCGTAGTCTTTTATCATTACAACTCCAGTGATGATATCTTTCCACCATCAATACAAATTACATTTTAAATTTATTTATATTCAGTAGTCACTTAACAGTGAAACACGATGAGCGTTGACGTGTTCGGGCATCAATTACCAAAAAGTAAGGTTAGAAATGGTTCTATCGGAGCTCGTGGACCAACAGGTGAAGGATTTATGATAACAGAAGATGGTCAGTTTAATCTTCAAAAGAAAAGGTAATATTGGTTATCCTAAGGACATAAATAATGCAGCTCCAATCAAATTCATTCATGACTTGATCACGGAAGAAAAAAGGATAATCAATTAAGCAATAACATTATTACAAAATACTAATGAGAATCATCAGGTAATAATCAATACCTTACACTCAAACGCTCTTGGACTTGAGAAAAATCATATGATTAATATTCAAAAAGTTGAAGATCTTTCTATGCGAAATGTAGAACTTATTCAAAATTTAGATTCACGTTTAGTGAAGTTGGAAAGAACTTGTTAAAATATATTAGATATAATGAAAAAAGCAAAAATTATTTAAATTGAATAAAGAGGGCACGCAAATCAGTGGAAAGAAGAAGGGATTATCAGAAAATCTGTATGGTTACATATATTTTTTTTCAGTTCTTTTTTGATTGTCGTCGTTGAACGTGTTTAAGAAAAAAAAAAATAAAAATGTCAGTATTCGTTGATTTTCAAGGTTTTGAAAAACCAACAGGTTTATTTGTAATTAAGGAATTAGCAATTCAACCGATTAATCCTACCGGAGTAGTGAGTGTAATAGTTTTTAAAGGACCATGTTCAAAAAATCAATTACTCGAAGATTACCAACGTTCAATTACACAATCTGAAGAAAATTATCATGG
This sequence comes from Aphidius gifuensis, assembly GCF_014905175.1. Taxonomy (NCBI): domain Eukaryota; kingdom Metazoa; phylum Arthropoda; class Insecta; order Hymenoptera; family Braconidae; genus Aphidius; species Aphidius gifuensis. The sequence continues at coordinate 9,304,173 of NC_057791.1, read as the reverse complement.
GATACCATGGGATAGTGGTGATGAAATTTTTGATGAAGCAAACAACATTTTAATTGAAAAATTGAGTGAAAAAATTAAATATATTTTTGTAAAAAGAATAGATAGAAAAAATTGGTTACTATCAGTACTTCAAGATAAAGCTGTAACAATAATTAATTTAGATGATTTGAGTTGTCCAGATTTACTTGTGCTTCAATCTCAAGCAGTTATTAAACATTCGATAGGAAATCCAAAGTGTAAAAACTATATATGTGCATATGAAAACGTACAGCACTATAAAAATTGGTTTATTAGAATTTTTCTTTCCGTCCAAATGTTCGTAAATCTGTAATATTATTCTGTGCTGTTGATAATTTATGGAACTTAACAGCAAAAGACATTGCTAAATTACCTGTTCTGGCATTAATAAAATTTGCATCATCAGAAATTGATGGAGTTTGAGATAAATTATCTGAAAAGCAAAAGAAAAATCAAATAGTTGCAGGTTGAAAAAGGTGTAAGGAACATCCAATGGAAGAATTTGAAGATATAACTGGAATTTTTTTTTATACATATGTAAAAGATTGTGATAACTGTAAAAATAATAATAAGAATAAAAAAACATTTTAATTCTTAATCTCTAATGGCTTATTTTTTTATTTTAAATTAAAAAGTAAAATATAAAACTTGTACATGTTTGAATTTAATCAAAGTATATGATAATATATTCTGAATTTATTGAAATAAAATATTTGCAAGTTGTATGGAAAACAGGTTTGGACATGTTGCAACCTGATGAAACCTGTTAAACGATTTTAATAGTTAACGAGATAATCGGTATTTTTCTTTGAAAACTGGAAGACAGATGTTAATATTATAATCTTTTAATCTCTTTTTTATAAATTTTATAAAAGATTTTTTTAAATCCTAAAGACATAATCTCTTAATCTCTGTTCTGCGAATATCATATAGTTGTCATCCCTTCCATCGTTGATTCCTCGAAATGAAAACCTGTTTATTTTTCATTCTCTAAAAGTTTTGACGAATAGCAATGCTTTATGGAAAAAGAGGGGGTTGAATTTTTAGGAAAGGGAAGTTTTTAGATGTGGTGGGAGACCCATTTTCAGTATATATAGAAGTGTAAAAGGCTTTCCCGACATAGTCAAAAATTGAACGTTTGGAACATTTGATTTGAGGTTAGAATAAAATGTAAGTATTGAAAATTTGGATTCAAATATTATTTTGATTTGCTTTTATTAATAGTTTACTCATTTTAATATTTTTTATTTCTTTTAATAAAGATAAAATGGGTTTGGAAAATTTGAAAAAATTGGAAAAAGCAAAAGAATATTTATCAATTAAGAAATTACAAAATGGAAAAGTTTACAAAGTGACAAAAGTGCGTCAAGTGGATACAAAATATGGATTAGGAGTGACAGCTGAATTGAATAAAGTTGTTCAAGTTTTCCTTCCATCATTCAAATGTAATTACAATGATCAAAGTTGTTAGCATTTTTATTCCATTGATTATTTCTGTTTGTTTCAAAAATAAGGATAACATATCGAGGTTTTTCTAATTGAGATGCAGTTTTTATGGTCCAACTTTGTTTATTAGTTCTTGGTAAAAGTGGATATTCATATTACTCTTGCAATATCTTCAAGTTCATAACTTCCAGTTGGAATCGTTATTACTTCATTATCTCTCAAATAAATAAATTTTATTTATATCTTCATCAATATTTGGAATTGAATTAAATGTCAAAAAAGAAGCGAGACTCAGATAATAGTTTTTTTCTCTCTTTAGTTCGATTGCTGGGAAATATTGTGTCTCTAATATTGATGAATTCCCTGATAGAGTTAAAGTGAATGTATCGTACATGATGAGAGTTATCTGTATACTAAAGAAAAATTAAATGCTAACAGTTTTATATCATCCCTATTAAAAATTGTAAACACAAATGTCCACAGTTGTATGTATTCCAATCTTGAAAACGTTGATGATTAAATTTGATGCTACTAACATTCAAATATCTGACAAGATCTGAAGGAGGTTGAAGATTTCCAAAACTATCAAAATAAATTGCAGTGTTCAAGTTTTTTTTATAAACAATCCAGTGTGTACCATTATTCTCTTTATCATAAAGATTAACAATTCCACATTCAACATGCCATGGTCCTTTCTTAGGCATTTCATTACGCATGAATACTCCACGAAAGTTAAGTATTTTTAATTGGACTGCACATTCCATTAGATCATTATCAGATAAAGCATGATGGGGTAGCATCTTTAAAAAATTTTTAGATTTAAATGTAAACCCATTCCTCTTTTATAGTTTTATAGGGTGTCATATATAATCCTTTCCCAATTGCTATTGACTTAAGCATTTTATTATGACGAATACTTTCAGCTAACTGTTTGTTTGATGCGTTTGCACTATTAACAGCTTCAACAATCCCAGACGCTTCACCAACGAAACCACCTAATGCTGAAACAGCTGACAATATGGGTATCAGAAGCGTTAAGCACCACCTACTTTTTCAACAGTTGAAATTAGTGCTAAAATTCTTGGGATTATAACTTTCGATTTTCCACCATCACTTTTCACTGCTGCTCTAGCTCCTTTTAAAGCATAGTTAATTGATGTTGATGATCCATTTGAAGATTTTATAGCTTTCTTTGCTGCTTGAACAATTTCATTGAATGAAACTTTCTTAATTTTTTTACTTCCGGTTTTTTTTATTGAACGCTTTTTTCTTTCAATACGAGATCCTTTCTCAGTTGATGGTTTTCACTTTTTCAGTGAAACACCTATTCCAAATCTTGATTTAACACGCATCGCTTTTGATATCAAAGCAGCTGCAGCTCTCTCTCCTAAAGAAGAATCTGTCGCAAAAATTCCTTTTGTCGCTTCTGTTGCTAATATATCATCAGCTTTATTCCTCAAATTTATGTTGTTTTGATTTTGAGTGTAAGCAATATCGTGTCTTTTGCAAGCAGCATCCAGCGGATTGATTCCAGGATCACCTCTAGCTAATCGTTTTTCCAATTTCGTACCAGGTCCACAATATGAATATCCTGCGAGATGTAGTTCAAATGGAAGTTTATTTATCGATTTATTTAAAATACCGCCCCCAGATTTTTTCTTTTTCGTTTGAGATGTATGTTCTATCATCATCAAATTATCAAGTTATAACTGATGAAAATAGTATAAAACAGGTGAATATATAACTTTTAGTCAGTTCAAAATACAATCGAGTTTAAGACGCAACAAAACGAATTACCAGTCAAAAATTTTTATATATTAACAACGAAAAAAGGTGAAGGAATAACGAAACGTCATGGAGATTTGTTACCAAATACAATCAGAGGAATTTTTGTTGGTCCATCAAATTGTGGAAAAACTAATGCTCTTTTGAGTCTTATCACCGATCCAAATGGATTACGATTTTCAATTATTTATGTCTATTCGAAATCGTTGAATCCACCAAAATATCAATTTTTAGAAGAATTAATAAAGCCTATAAAGGGTATAAATTATTTACCATTCTCTGACAATGAACAAGTTGTTTCTGTAGATGATGCAAAACCGAATTTTTTTCATATTTTCATATTTGATGATGTGGCAACTGAAAGGCAAGATAACCTCGAAGCATATTTTTGTATGGGTAGACATAAAAAAGTTGACAGCTTTTATTTATGTCAATCATATGCTCGTATACCAAAACATCTCATTTGTGACATCAACTTTTTAGTTTTGTTTAAACGAGATGAGACGAATCTTAAGCATGTTTATAATGATAATGTTAACACTGATATGACTTATGAAAGCTTTAGAAAAATGTGTTTAGATTGTTGGAATGATAATTATAGTTTTCTCACTATTGATAAAGACCGTGAATTACACAATGAACGTTATCGAAAAAATTTTGATTGTTTTATTTTGAAAAAAATTAATTAAATTATCTTAAGTTAATTGTTGAATCTCATGTGAACAACATGTCCTTAAGTCAAAGAAAAATTATGGCTGAGGTGAATTCACTCAGCAAAATAAAAAAAGTGTAAGATGTAATTAGAAAAAAACATAAACTATTGAAATTAGAAAAAGATAATATAGATGAGATAACAAATGAACATTTTAAACCTGTGTTAGAACGTCTCAATCAAATATCTAAACGGATTTTATCAGCAAAACCAAAGCGTTTACCACAATTGATTGAAATAACATCAAAATCACCATCATTAAAGCCTTTAAAAAAAACAAAAAGTAATGTCAAAAAAAGATGCAATTGAATTCTTTAGATAGGTTAAATGAAACAAATGATCTAGTATCAGAAGATTTAGATTCAATGAGTGATGATTATGTCATTAATCGATTATCATTATCAGACAGCTTTGTTGTGAACCAATTTATTGAAGATGATAATGAAAATGAAATGATTAGCAATTCAACTTTAGATTTTAACTTCAATGATCCTACTATTAATAAATATTTTAATTTAATAAATACATCTGATTGGGATCGAAGTTATGGAGTAGGAAAATTAATATCAGGTTACTCAATTGGGAATAGTAGAATATCTGTAAAAAAAAACAATTTAATTATAAAAAATCATGAATATCCTATTACATTAGGTATTTTAGAATTGTTATTCAAAAAAGAACCTGATGAAACTAAAATTCATAGTCCCGATATTGAAAACTATAAAAAAATAGTTTTAGCAACAAATGCGTATCGAAAATTGGTCGAATCAAGGAGTGCCATTAGAAATCTCAATTCGACAAAGTACATAAGATGGATAAAATTATTCGGTGATTCTTTAAGATCAGAAAGAGGTCTCTTACCAAAGTATATGCGAACATCAAAGCAAAATGTAAAACTTGATTATGTACATTGGGATGATGTAAATGAACTGGTTGAAAGATTACAATTATTAGTAGCATCAAGATCAGCTGGTAACCAAAGTCATGATAATGAAATTTTATCAATTATTGAAGAACTACGAGAGGCTCAAGTCATTTATTGGTTATCTAAAGACTTTTCTAGAGAAAAGAATGAAAGGATATAAATGGGATATTGTGAAGGAATTACATGCTCCAGCTAGAAGAAATTTTCAACGTCCTCATGTTGATATTCGAGATATTGTTGAAACATGGCAAGCAGATTTAGGTGAAATGATACCATATTTTAAAGAAAATCAAGGAAATAAATATCTGTTGACACTTATAAATATATTTTCACAATTCGCTTGGGCTGCTCCAATCAAAAATAAAACAGGAAAAGATGTCTCTAATGCTATGGAATCCATTTAAAAAAAAGGCCGATTTCCTAAGAAATTGCAAGTTGACAACGGATTAGAATTCTATAATTCTACTTTCAAATCATTGATGAAAAAATATAAAATTCATATGTATTCGACATTTACACATTTAAAGGCTTCGATTTGTGAAAGATTTAATCGTACACTTAAAAGAAAAATGTGGTTGAGATTCAGTTTCAATGGAAAATATAAATGGACGAAACTATTACCTGAACTAATTTCAGATTATAATAATACAAAACATAGAACAATAAAAATGAAACCTAAAAATGTAAATATAGACAATGCTGAGAATTTAAAAAAAAGTATTTATTCATCATCATCATCATTATCAAAAAATTCTAGGAATTTCAAACTTGCTGATAATGTCCGAATCAGTAAATATAAACATATATGATTATATGTTGATGACGTATACATCAGTTATTTTCATCATTTAATTTTGAATAAAAATTTAATTTTGATGGAAAGTTGATATCATCAAATTTATTCCAATCATCTAAATAAACATATGATGGAAAAACATGTTTTTTAGTTACCAATTCAAATTCTTCGTTATCTCTACAAAAACTTTTAGGTGCTGTTTTTTCATCATTTTCTAAATTTTTTGCTTGTGTATCGATTGAACTAGCCATAAATCTAAATGAATCTATGAATTTTAACTGAATCCTTGTATTATCCACATATTTTGTGAAAGAAATATAATTTTCTTTGTTCAATAGAAGTAATTCTATTTTACCAGGAAATCTCTTAGTTAATTGTTTAATTATAAAATGTGCATCATATCCAGATAAATTATGAAAAACAATTGGAATTATACAAGAATCTTGATAATTAATATTACAGGCTTGATGAGCTAATATGATCGTGATCACGAACTTCAATATTTTGTTCCGTAAAGATATTATCGCAAATATGGCATTTTTTAGCTTGATGAAAAGAACGCTCTTCATTGATTGTCAAGTTCATAGGTTTGATATTTGATAAAGTTTTATCATCTTTAATAGCTATATCAAACAATTCATCAATAAACAACTTAACACAATTTATTGATCTATTGAATTTAAATTCTGACAATGAATCATCATAAGAACATTTCTAATAATATCCTAAACTACAAGGGACATGGTTCTGATATTCGAGAGTCTTTTTCAAATTATTATTATCCTTTACAATTGGTTTTAAAATACATTCTGTACCAGCATATACGACAAACGGAACTGTAATTTGATACTTATAATTTTTGAATTTTACGAATTTATTCTTCATAGATGGTAAGCGCATAGCTGTATCTCTTTTTTTCAAGCATTCTACTTTCTCAACATCTGTCACATATTCTTGTACTTCCATTATGTAATGGAATTTGACTGTTAACTCATTGTGACAAATTACGAATCCAAGTGAAATGAAAACTTGGAAGGTTATAAATAAATTCGACATCTTCTCCGTTTTTTTGTTAAATATTAACTTCATTCGCATTGTTTTCATATTCAATAAGTAATAAATGAATTGTTTCACTATCAACATTATTTGCTGAAATAATATGGAACTATTCTCTGTGAGTTGTTGTATTTTTTACGTTTTTTAGTAAGACTACTATCAATATTGTTAACATCAGCTTCGTTCATGTTTTTTCCTTTCTTGTTTCCATTCAAATGATCATTCAACGTTAAAATTAATCAACTCACCCATATTATTATCGTCATAATCTTCTTCATTATCATCTTCAATACCATAGACATTTATCTTCAAATTATTCATTTTTTGGAACGATGCAATCGATTTCCAACTTATTTCCATCGAGATTAAGCAAACGTTCATATTGTGAATAACTATTTACACCACAAGAATTATTAGGGAGTTAATGAATTGCTGCAAGGACCGAATAAAACACTTATTATCATTATTTTGAAGATTTACAACGGAATGAGTATTCTAAATCCATTTTGGAACTGTTATGTATGAAGAATTACCACCCTTTAATGGAACATATTTATTAATATGAATTTTGAGATTCAAGAGTTCATTGAAAGACCACTCCGAACCTTGTAGTTTGTGTTTGAAGTCTAGAAAAACTATTTCAGTTGATTTTAATATCTCAATGATTCTATCATTGAAATATTTAACCTCACACTCATCATCATTTAATTCTTTTCGTCGAATGAAATTACTCGCTAATATTAATTGGACTTTCAACAAACCATGTGGTCTCATTGATTCAGTTATTTTCATATTCAGCATTTATTTAACCTCTTCGAAAAAATTATCTAGATTTTCATGTGACAAGTTTATGACAATACTCACATTCATTCTATTTCTAATAGCACTTTCTACATCAACCCATTCAGTACTAGCTTGAGAAGCATTGTTATGTTCATAAATATTACTATTACTACCACTAGCACTATTATCACTATATCTAATATTGATAGATGAGCCAAGTTGAATTGAACCACCTGAAACTGCATCATGTAAAGGTAAACTATGATGTAATCTACGTAGTTTTTATAAAATTGTCATCAAATGAATCATTGTTGCATTGAATATTACTAACTGACTACAATGGAGCGTGCTGAGACGTGACTCTTACTCTCCAATAATAGTCATCAAATCTCTATGCACCCATTCAACAGCTGTTCGATCGAAAGATGATAATCACTGTTAATAAATAGAGGTGTACTGTGATCGAATGAACACATGAGTTTGATAATCATCCCAATTCATCTGAACCTTGAAAATAAAAACATCATCATCAAATTTTAAATTTTATCTCAGATTTCTTTAAATAAAATTTTTATCAACTCGATTATATCAATATTGTTGATAATGGACAGACTTTATCAACTCAATATAAATTTAGATAAAAAAATCGAGAAGGAATACATGTGCTAAAATAACTTGAGGAATAATAGAGAATAGAAACAAATTACAGATTTTATAAAAATAATAAAAAAAAAAAAAAATCTTAAAAACATATTGATTATCAACCTCAAATAGTTCGATTATTCGATAATAAACCTCTTAGTTTGAGACTCAAGGAAAGCACTTCATAAAATGAATTATGATAGGAAAAGCAAGAAGAAATCTACGTGATAGCATAAATTAGAAAAAAATAAATAGGATTGCTTACAAAATTTTATGATAGAGATTTTTTTCTTTTTGAATTTAGTTTTATTAATTAATTAATAAATTCAAATAGTTGTCCATTCAAGTTAAGAGATAGCGAACACGTGGTAAAATGAATTGAGTGAAACCTTAGAAAAATCGGAATAGACTTGGGAAATATAAAATAAAGAGAGAAAAACTCAAATATAATATGAAGTTATAAAAAAATTAAAATAAAATCATTTGTAGAATATTATGATAGATTTTTTTCAAAAATTTAATTATATAATTTAATGAATTCAAATAGATGTGTGTATAGTTAACCTTTTAAACTAGAACTCGAAAAGCATGCTGTAGAATAAAATTGAATAAATAGTTGACCATTTAAATTGAGAACACGTGGTGAAATGAATTTAGTGAAATAGATAACCTTAAAAAATGAGAATAGAATTAAGGAATATAAAATTATGAAAAATTAGAATAAAATCACTTGTAGAATATTATTATGAATTTTTTCAGAGAAAATTCAATTATATTAATCAATAAATTTAAATAGATATGTAGTCAACCTTTGAGAACTAGAACTCGAAAAGCATGCGGTAGAATACAATTGAATAGATTAGACTTACTTGATTCATGATTGATGCTGATTTTCCACGTGCTTGATAATGAATAATGATTCAATTTATCAAATTGATATGGTTTTCCTCGTCAATATCAGTATTTTTTTCCTTAAATATTTTAATAGTATATTTGATGAATCTATAGAAAAAATATCACTTTTAATTTATTATAATAATATTATTATTTATATTACCTTTTTATTAAATAAAAATGTTTTAATGACACGTTGCGTCTCCAATATCTGAACTAGGAATGATCGATCGGAGGATCTTTACTAATTTTTTTTCTTTTGTAAGAGCGGGGATCTCCTCTCTTTCTATCATTCATTAGACGAGTTTGATTGGCTAAAAAAACTTAGAGAAATGTTGGTAAGGTTGGAATGGATGGAAAATCTAGAGAATGTATTTGTTTCATGTTGATGATTTTTCTAAGTTTCCCATTCTTTTTAATTTTTTTATAAAAGAATCAAGGGAGTATATTTTTGTGAGGTTTTTTTTTTTTTTTTTTATTTTCTCAAGTTGTCAACATGTATTCACATGCTTGAACATTCAACAATCCGTCTTTATATTTCAAACGTTGAATAAAGTGGTTGAAATCCAATTATTATTAAAATGGAAAGATATTCACGTCATATCACGAAAAATCATGGTCACATCATATCATTGGTAAGTATTTTCTTATTTATTCATTTATTCATTCTAATTTTATATATACATTTTTTTATTTTTTTCTTCAACAAAATTTCAACTATTATTCTAAGGTTCTATTCTAACCTTTCTCTGTGATTCATTATTATATACCATACTTATATTACCCTACTAGCAAAATTTATTATATTTTCTTATTTTATTCATTCATTTAATAGATTATTAATAAAATTGTTTTTTTTTTTTTTTTTTATATTAGATGGACCTAGAAATGAAAAATTTACCTAAGTACACAAATAAATTGAAGACGGCGTTGGAATAGGAGCACGTGTTGGATGTTGTGGAGCACGAGGATCGAGAAAAAATTCAGAAGATGGTACTATTTTTGTTTTTTCTCCCAAATTATTTTAGTTTCAACATTTCTTTCAAATTAATTATATTAAAATAATTAATTTTTGTTTTTATTTTTGTTTTATTTTAGATACGTTTATCTGGAGGAAAATTCAATGTGCTTTCAAAATCAGCTGTACAAACAAGCAGCATCAGAAGAAGTAAGTATCACAATCAATTTATTCATTAATCATTCAGTGTATTTATTCATTTATTTTATAATTAGAAATTTTGAATAACGTTTTTTTCCTTTTCTTTTCCAAAGTTCAAGAAATACATCAAGGAACAACATAAAAGGAGAGAAAAATACAACGAGTATCAAGAGGAAGCAATGGAAATTTTATCACATGATAATGATGAAAATATTAATCAAGAAAATGATGATGATGATGATATTCAAATCATTGAATATGAAAATGATTTGCATATGATAATACAGATTATATCCTTACCTACATCCACAGCTACACATCCTTACCTGTATCCTCTTGGCTACATTCTTAACTTAAACCGCTAGCTACATCCTTAACTACACAACCTTAGCTACACAACCTCAGCTACATCCTTAGCTACCCACCCGCTCTGATATATAATAGACCCCCCGCCAACTCTGCTGTGTGAAACAATAGACCCCCCATGGAGCCTCCTATGGAGAACAATATACCCAGTGGAGCTCTCTTTGCGAAGAACAATAAAGCACAGCAGGGGGGTGATCCAGAACTCTCCTTGTTTAACTACTATAATCTCGCAACGAAATTACTTTCATCGTATTTAATGGATAGTGGTTCTCATTTAGTCACTATAAAGTTTTGCATAAAATAAAATTGTAATAATCTCTAATGTCGAGTGGAAAAACAAAAACAAGTAAACCCAAAAAAAGATATAATTTTGGAAAAAGAGGAGAATTATATTACGGTCCAGGCAAAAAAAAACTGTCAGGGGTAGAAGCACGATCAATTCAAAGGAGAAATAGTTTGAAAAATTCAGTATTAAATGCAACGAGAAAATCAACAGCGTCCTCAAGTAAGATCCAATGAAAAGCCAACACCGATGTAGAACCAACGTCCAATCTGCCAGTTATGTAATATAATTGGTCACCAAGCAAAAGATTGCAATCAGCGACGACGGCCAAACTACAATCGTTATAATAATGGTAATAATAATGGCTATTATAATCGTAATAAAAATGGTTACAACAATAATTATATGAATGGTTATAATAATGGTAATAACGTTAGTAATAATAATGGTAATAATATTAATAATAATAATGGTAACATTAGTGGTAATAAATATGCGGAAAATAGAAAAGACGGTTCGATTCGAGGTTGTGTTTTTTTGTAAAGGCGATGACCATATAGAAATGAATTGCGTTAAGGAAAAATTCCAATAAAGAGTACAGGAAAACTTGCAATTGTACCTCTAAGCGAGGAGCGACGGCGTGAACTAATAATTAAAAAAATTAACAGTAAAAATATTGCAGCTATCGTGACGACTGGATTCGTATCTGATAACGAATGTGTGATAATGGAAGAAACAGATAATGATTCAAACAATGAAATGCTTAGAATAAATAAAAATGTAGAGTCAATTAAAATAAATAAACCAGTCATCACCATAAATGCAACAAATTTAAACCCTATATAGAAATCAAGCTAAATAATGGTAGTGAAACGGTTAAAATGATGTTAGACTCAGGAGCAACCCCGAATCTCTTGAAAAAATCTCAGGCATCGGGCCTTGATATAAACGAAGGCAAAATACAAACCTTGCAAGGCATATCGGAGGGCCTTATAAATACTCTGGGAAAAGCTAAAATAAACATTCTGGATAATCAAATAATTTGTCTAATTATACCTGACGAGGTGCCTATTGATTGCGCAGGTATTTTAGGTTCGGACTTTTTCGAATCAACAGGCGCAATTATAAACTTTGATAAACTTTACAAGTCCTTACCCACAGAAAATGAAAAAGCAAAACAAATCAAAAACGAAATGAAAGATCTAGCAAAAGACGTACTGAGGTCAGGAATCAAGCCTGAACTGGGTGATTACATAACATGGACTGAAAATTATGAAAACATTATACAACAAGCAGCAGAAAGAGAAGAAGAATTGGCCAGAAGGGCAACGTTAGGCAGAAAAGGAATTAAGAAAAGAAAGAAAGATATTAACGGTAATGAAACGTTTAAAATGATGTGAGATTCGGAAGCAACCCCGAATCTCTTTAAAAAATCTCAGGCTTCGGGCCTGGAGACGAACGAGGGTGAAATAGAAACCTTGCAAGGCATATCGGAGGGCCTTATAAATACATTGGAAAAAGCCATAATGAACATTTTGGGCAAAGAAATAATCTGCCTAATTATTCCTGATAAAGTGCCTATTAATTGCGCGGGTATTTTGGGTTCGGAATTTTTCTAATCAACCGGTGCGATAATGAATTTTGATAAACATGTTTTGGAAATTAACGATAAATCTATTCGAAAACCCAAAAATTGAAGAATTTAGTAGTTGCTTTAGAAATTTTTTTCGTATTTTTTCATAAGAACAAAAATGTTTAGTTTTATTAAATGGCAGTGTTATAATACCATATTCAAGAACTGGAATAGGCCTTGTATAAGATAGTTAGTGTATCACGTTTAAAATTACGACAAACTCTAGTTAAAAAGCCAAGTGTTCTGGAAGCTTCTTTAGTAGTGTGAATTATGTGTTGATCAATCTTAAATGCTGAGTCATACAAAATGCCAAGGTCTGGTGCACTATCAGCCAGGTATACGTACTATAGAAGTCATTAGTGAATGAATTAAATATTAATTGAGAATCAGTTACCTCAATATTATTGAGCAAAAAAGACCACGGTAGTCTTGTGTTGCCACAAAAAAATGAATTGACGCATAGAAGGACGTCGGAGTTAACTTGATGAAACTTAGAAAAGATAAGAAGCCCTGTGGTCTAGTGGTCAAGGCGTTTGCCCGGAAAGCAAAAGACCCGGGTTCGATTCCCGGCGGAGGAACTTCGTTGTTTTTTCTAAGTTTCTGGTTTTTTTCATTACATAATATTTTAAAGCGATGATGGTTCAGATGTTAAGTTGTTTTAAGTGTTGGCGATAAAGACCTTGTGATAATGAATATTAGACCTGTTCAAAAATAAAAATATTTTTTTTTTCTGGCTCTCAAGGTTTCAAAAAGTTGCGTACCGACCTCAGAAACTTGGAAAAAAATTTTCGTCTTTTCACCAGTTTTTTTGAGACGACGAATTGATTATTTATTTTTCCATTTGATTAACATGGCATATGGCTGAATATTCACGCGGATCAATGTATTGTCACCAATTTCAAGGTACAAATTTGATCAAAGACGCGTTTTGAAAGAAGGATTGATAGAAGGTTGAGAGTTAGTTTGTGCAAAGTATAGCGCAATTACGAATTACCAAATAGAAAATGATTTTTTTGTGTGCTGAAGAAAATGTTTAGATAAATGTTGAATAAGGTATTGAACATATTTGAACACTCATTAAACACTCAATAAATTATAGACGTCTATTCTCGAAAAGGTTTTCAACATTTTCGTTGCTTTGTGATTCACTTACGCTTCTTCTTTACTTCCTGACAATTGTCTCCCTATTTTCCGGAGAAAAGCTACGAGGTTTCCATAGCAGTTATATTGTTATTCTTTTTTGAATATTTTTTAATAATTATCTTATTTTTAATAAGGTTAACCACGTAGAAAAATTATATCTGAAATATAAATCAATCATATTTAAATTATATCTCAATTTCGACAGATATGGAGGAGATACAAAAAAGATATCAAATATATCTGAATAATATATATTATTTTTATATTCCTGGTAGAAAAAATTAGTCATATACATGTATAGTCGGGTCATGCTCACAAATTTCTACAGGGTATATTTCGACCAAGAAAAGATTCAAATTTTATCACAAATCAATTTTTCAAAAGAAAAAAAAAATTCTATATGTTCAATCATAAAAAAAATTACTGTTTCTTCAGGTGAACTATCTAAACCAAAAAATATGGAATATATGTATATATATAGAACTGTTTTCGCAAGATCATTTCGAATATTTTTTTTTTAAACTAAATATATTTTGGATCATTTGTATATATATATATATTTTGAATCTTTTTTTTAGATTCTATAAACTGATTTTATATATATATATATAAATATATTTTTTATATTTGGATATATATACCATAATCTATATAAAAAAGATATGCAATATATAAAAACGAGATATAAAATATATATACGAATGATCCGAAATATATTTAGTTTAAAAAAAAAATCATTAGAAATATAAAATAAATATAAAAATATACACAAAGAAGATATGACATATAATTAATAATAACTATAGAATTACAATTACAGTCAAAAATTTTATACAGGTTTTTTTCAAATTAATTTTTAATTTTTTTTTTCCCATTATTTATTTAGCAAGTTTCTGCTAGATATTTTACAGTATACATATTCAAATACATTAACAATTAATTTAAATATTCATTCTTGATGTCTTAAATTAAGTCATCATTATTGTCTGGAATTTTGAATTTATCTTTTATAGAATTGAGTTATGTTGATGTTTATTAATCTCTCATCAATACCTTGCCAATGTTTTTCTTTTCTTACTTTATTAATATAATCTGAGAATAAATGAATAGATTAAATATGGAATACAAATAAATACAGGTAAATAAGAAATATACATGTTTATATACACGTGTGCACGCTTACTAGATATGACACTCATGGTGTAAGTATCAAGACCGGGTCGTGCAATTAATTTTTCTTTTCCTCACCTTTTAGGTATATGTCCCGTCCTTGAACATTTACTTAAAGCCTCATCACTAAAAATATTTTCATACAGCAATTTTGCCAGTGCACGTTGATCTTTGCAATGTCGAATAATATTTTCAAGAATTTGTTTGTTAATAAGGACACTACTGTCATTAATCAATTCAATTATTGAACCACCTTTTTTAGAGTAACGGAATTGCCATTCATTCAAACATAAAAATATATAAAATCGATTTATACGATCTAAAAAAAGACCTTTTTTCTTTTGAAAAATTGATTTGTTATAAAGTTTAGATCTTTTCTTGGTAGAAATATACCATGTAGAAATTTGTGAGCACCACCTGACTTTACATGTGTATGACTAATTTTTCTACCAGGAATATAAAAAAAAAAAATTGTGTGTGTTAGCAGTACGCACGGCGAAGTGAAACTCCTTTCGCTGTCTGTCGAGTTATTTGTAACAATTTCAAAAATATCAACAATCAATTAATGACTAATGATAATAATAATATTAATAATAATATTGATAATGTTATTAATATTATATCGTTATTAATATCATTATTATTATTATTATTATTAACATTGATATAAATTATTAACAATTATATTTATAATAATAATATTAAAAATATAAATACTAATAATTATTCATATTTATATTTGAATATTATTGTCAGTGGTGATATGATTATTATTGTATTGTTACGTTTTAGGGTTAAAATAAATGATATCTCTCTTTTCTATTTAAATTGATAGATCTTTATTCATTTGCTATTCTATTGCAACTGCCAACTTAACTCTTTTCTCTCATCTCTTTTCCATTACTAAGGTCGTCATTTGTTCTTAACTAATTCTATTGTCTGTCTCTGTCTATCATAAGGGAGGAGGGAGCGATTAACTTCATATTCGTAACACTACCCTCCACCCAATGAAGATTGTCGTCCCGACAATCCGTAACCTACAGCTCAAGAAAGTTCAACAACCTGATTATATCAATCAGATCCCTGACCACCGGGGATTCTCGAGTTATCCTAAGATGTTGTTCAGTATTTACTCAAGGTTCAGGGGAAAACCCGATGTAAAAACCCTGAACGAACAACATTTACAATTCTATTTTATATCTACAGTCAATAGAATATCTTCATTCAATCTATCTTTTTATATTGATTTATTCTTCTCCTAGATATTTGTCTTCTCCTAGATGATTAATTGTATTTATGATTGCAATTTAATTGTTCCTCCATGTAGTATAATATCAACCTAAATAAGTAAATTAAGAAAACCTAAAAAAAATATAATTTACATAATTATGGTTATTATTTATTCATTTTCAAATCGTCCTTTGAAAACAAACAACATCAATTATCATTTTTACTAGTATTTTAATCTGTGGTGTACACCCATCAATAACTAAGTCACATCCTTGCCCTTACTCGAGCCGATGATAAGTATTTCTCATCAAAGGGACAACACGTCCACTATGATTCCAAGGAATCATGCCCAGGCAGTGACCAAAATTTTTATCTAGGATTTATTTATTTATTTCTCAACCTTATTTCCTACCTGAAATAAGGAACCTCAGTCCCTCGAGGCCATTTTTTTTTTTTTTTTTTACCTTAAACCTTGTTTCCTACCTGAAACAAGGAACCTCAGTCCCTCGAGGGCCATTTTTTACCTTTAACCTTGCTTCCTACCTGAAACAAGGAACCTCAGTCCATCGAGGGCCATCTTTACCTTTAACCTTGCTTCCTACCTGAAACAAGGAACCTCAGTCCATCGAGGGTCATTTTCTAAAATTTCCATCTTACTTTTATTTGAAGTAATTCTAATTTTTATTCCATGTATGCATAAATTCTGTTTACATGTAAACTATTTTGTTTATTTTATTTCAATGATTCTTTTTATTTTCATCACAACTATTTGCATAGTGGCCCAATTTTTTGCATTTGAAACAAACAATTCCAGATTTATTTTTATCAATTTTTTCTCCATTTGTCTTGTTTTTATCACAATAATAATTATTTTTTAGAATAGTTCTTTCATATTTATGATGGTACTTATATTTATTATTATAATTATTATTTTCTTGATGTGAATTATTTTCTCTAAATAACTGTATTATTTCTTCTCTCATTATTTTTCTTGATTCTTCTAATTCCTTTCTGATTAAATTTCTAAATGCATTTCATTTTAGTGGTTTTCGATATTGAGCTATATACCGGAGACACGAGTATCTACTCGGTATACCGAGTACCCAACTATTCGGTATTTTTTTCCCCCGATATACCGGTACTCGGTATATTTTTGGCCAATATCGGACGCGAGTACTTTGACCGTTGGCGACCTCAAAGGGAATTTAAATTATTATTATTATTTTTTTTTATAATAGCGCCATTTTTAGAGGCTTTACGTTGCCACATATAAAACAACCTTTATTTGCAGTTGACGTGATGGCGTCTATTTTTGCACAACATTGTGACAACAACGAATTGACATTCTACAATATTAATTATATTTATTTCATTAAGACCAAACAACTAACTGAAAAATAAATATATGAAATGTTTATGCAATATTAACATTATATTTAACAAGTTTTATATAATATTAATAATTATCAAAGAATTTAAAATTATCTGTTTGACTTGACTATAAATATATGTATTAATTTTATTTTTATTGCATGTATTATAATTATTATTGTTAATAATAATTAATTATTACACGCAATTTTGTACTGACTGATAAATTATTATTATCTTACAATATTTTGTTTTATTTAGCGAAAAATACTAGTTGAATTCTTTAAAAAAAAAAAAAAAACAAAGTACTCGATAGTCGATATACCGGTAGTTTTTTGAGCCGATATACCGAGTACCCGGTATTCCCACGAAACTATTCGATTCATTTTATACCGAGTACTTTTGTTGAATATCGAAGACCACTATTTCATTTATCGTCGAATTCTTGTAAATTCTTTGCCGTTTTAATTCAGATGTTTGTCACTTTTTTAATATTGATTCAAATATTAATCACTTTTTTTTTTTTTTTATTAATCACATTTTCTTTGTTTTTTTATTTTTGATATTAATTCTGTGAGCGTTTCACTATTTAAAAAATAAAATAAAATTCAATTCAAATATCTTAATGAATTTATATTTTTTATTTTATTATTTAATCCTTTCTTTCTATTTTATTTTTAATTTTTCTTCTGACACCAATGTTACGTTTTAGGGTTAAAATAAATGATATCTCTTTTTTCTATTTAAATTAATAGATCTTTATTCATTTGCTATTCTATTGCAACTGCCAACTTAACTCTTTTCTCTCATCTCTTTTCCGTTATAAAGGTCGTCATTTGTTCTTAACTAATTCTATTGTCTGTCTCTGTCTATCATAAGGGAGGAGGGAGCGATTAACTTCATATTCGTAACAGTATTATTATTCTCATTATTATTATTCATATAATTGATACTATCGATATTATTACTAATATTATATTGATATTGTCCTCATCGATGAAATTATAGGAATTACTGTTTTTATTTTCATTTATACTGTGGTTATATATTCATAATAACATTTATAATAATAATTTTCAAAATATGATGTTTATTCATATTTATAGTTGAATATTATTGTTATTATTGATAATATGATTGATACTATTGATATCATTATTATCGATGACATTATTGAAATTATTGTTGTTATTTTTATCTATACTATGGTTATATATATTATTAATATTATTATAAATAACAATAATTTCAATAAAATTATTATAATTAAAATAAGAATAATAATATCAATAATATCAATACAATAATAATAATTTTAAATTGAGTATATTCATTTTTATTTTTTTTATTCATTATTTTTTGTAAACGCTGCAAACCGATCAGCTACATTATTGGCAACGCACACACGAAAATTCATTCTCAGCATATTTCTTTTCCCGCTCGTAGCCACTCACTCATTCACTCTCATTAGTTATATGAGCAAACACTCGCTCGGTCTTCGCGTTCGCTCGTTTCGAGCGTTGGCTCGCTCGGCCGCTGGCTCGCTCCATACAATCTTGGATAGAAAAAAAAATTTATCTTCTTGAAATAAAATTTATTTTTAAATGAATTTTTTTTTTTTTTAAACCAGTTAAATATTTATATGAAAAAATATACACAATATATGTTTGAAACATTCCAAGATGAAATCCGAAATAAAAGAACGAAAAGCCTAAAATAGGATGAGTATTTTTTTTTTTTTCTCAAGCCAGTTAGATAAATTGACCAAGCGCTCTATTAAAAAAAAATTGAACAATTTCATGTAACGGAAATAAAACCAGCTAGCTTATCGTGATGAAACTTTTGATACAAGGGCTTCATAATTTCGTGTCTGATATGTTATATAGGTATATAGTATAGGTTTAGATAGATTCAGATCAGGCAGAGGTTCGACGCTCGGTTAGGGTAGCAAAAAAAAAACTTCAATCAATTATTTAAGTGTAAAATTTAATAAGCCCTGAAAAAAAAAAAAAAAAAAATATATAATTTTTTTTTTTATTTTTATTTCTTTTAATCAAAAATAAAAGCAATTTTCTATTAATTTAATTCATAACTTTCTCAAATTAAACGATTTACTAATTAAATTAAATTCGATGTCACTCAATTTTAGCAACTTTTGTCTCAACTAGACCGCATATTTGCTTGATTTGAAGAATATGATTGCTTTCTTTTTTGCAAAGGGTCTTTTAAATTAATTCTCTTATCTCTTAAAGAAAAAAAAAACTGTCTCAAATTGAAGCAAATAATTTGCTTAAATTAAAAAATATTTTGCTCAAATTAATCTATTTTTTTTTTTAAATCAAAGTCTCAAACTTTCAAGCAAAATTTTGCTATTTTTTCGCAACTTTTCTCTTAAATGCAGACATTTTTTTCTGTGTAAAATGACGATTTATCATTTCTACACATTTCAACAGTTTTCAATATCGTCACAACTTCATGTAATATTTATTTTATACCATTTATTAACATTTAGTTTATTTCAACGATTATCCCGAATATTCAATTCCTGATCCAAAATTTATTGATAATATTGGTAATCCATTAATTAATTCAATTGATATAAAATTAGATGTTCGAGGACTAATTGGTTTTGATGGAGCAAGTGGTCCATTATATAAAAATTTCCCGTAAAATTTTTTGTCATGAATTTGAACCTGTTCTGTTTCTTTCTACACGTTTCAAATATTCGGTAGCGAGCCCAACCTTGAGAATAAAAACTTTTTGGTGTTACCCGAACGGTACGGTCTAACCCCTTATGAACCATTATTAAACAGTCTACTCGAGATTGGAATGTGTGCAAAAAAAACCGAAAACAAACCCTTTGTCAACCTAAAAATAACCAAACAGAACTAACCGTTAGTTAAACGTTGAAAAATCTTGTTCAAACCACTGAAATATAATAAAACTGGAACTTCAAACCTCAAACTAACCTGACTCCAACTTACGAAAGTGATTGAGTCATATCGTTAGGAAAACCTCAAAGTAACCGGAACCCTACTATAGTTATTGAACGGTTAAATAACGGTTACAGCAAACTGTTCTTCGGTTCACATAATCTCACAATAACCATTATATAACGCGGTTAGGGACAGTTGTTCTTTCGCACATTGCAACCGTCAGGTAACACTTATCCAACCATGAAGAAACCTTATAAAAACCTGATTCCGAAAAAGGTTGGGTCGTACCTTTAGGGTATCCCTGACGGAATGGTGCAACCATTTTTCTTGGTTCATTAATGGTTATTTGTTGGTTTGGTTCATTTTAGGTTATTTAATGGTTCAATAGCCGTTAGTAAACTGTTAAATAACTCTATAAACGGTTGCATGTTGCGCGTTTGCAACCATTATCGAACGGTTTTTTAACAAATTTCTAACGGTTATTTTAGGGTTCTATAACCGTTCAAACTGATAATTTATTCGGTGGTTAAGTAATGGTCATCTTCAGGTTGTTTAACGGTTACTATGAATTTATAAGTTATTATAGAGCGGTTTATGATTATTTTGGGAAAAAATGATGTAGATACTTAATGTAAACATTAATAATTTTTATTAATTATAACAATATCATGAATTTGTTCCAATTTGTTATTTACAAAACACTGGTGTATTTATTGATTCGTTTAGACATTGTTCATTTGTTTTACATGAAAAAATAAGTTTTGTTAAATAATAAGCAGCGTTGAAAAAATACCTTCTCTTCTATTCAGTCCGTCTGACATATTCAATTAATTTCCCAACAATTACTTAACTATAAAGCTCTAAAACCAAAAATCATATAAATAGCGATTGCTGAAACTAATGGCTAAGTCGACTTCACAAAACATTTTATTTTAACATCGACAACATCATATATGAAGCCAGTCTGAAAAGCTTTTTTTGACTTTTCTAATAAAATTATTATTTATCCGCTAACCCATTGAACCCTGTCGACTTTGAACTCTACAATACTTTTAATTATTCCAAAACCAATTCTTCCACAATATACTACGCAGTTGGAAAATTCAGTGTTTCCATCAGCATTGGAAGAACGATAATCTATTTTATTGGATAATACTTTGGGATAACTAATTAAGTGACGTGGTACCCATTATTTGCTAAGATAGCTTGCTCGCACTCGGAAGGAGATCGAATACTTTTCGTACCAACCCTGGTAGAATTATTTCTCTGCCATTACTCCGGCTTTCTCCGGCATTACTCCGTTTTTGGCCTATTTTCGGAGGAATCACTCCGGCAGGAGATTGGAGACGGAGAAATAGTAATTTTGGCATAAGGTTGGTGGCGGAGAAATTACTCCGGCATAAGGTTGATGGTGGGGAAATTACTCCGGCATGAGATTGATGGTTGAGAAGTTTTTCCGGCATGGGATGGATGGCGGAGAAAATATTATAATTGTTATTAATAAATTATCCGTTTGACTATTTTTGAGCAGACAAACTAAAAGTATTTTTCATCGGTTGAACATTTTCATGATATGACAATCTATTCTTTTGTGTTCTTTTGGTTTATGGAGAACCACATGCAACCTTGCACATACACAATCTTTATTGAATTACAATTACACATGCTTTATTGAAAAAAAAAAATTGTCAAGTTCACTTTTATTATCCAATGCATTTTCGATCAACGCTTGTTACATAGTTATATTAGGGGTTTTCTTTCACGGCGGACGGCTGCCAGAAATACGGCCTCCATTGCTCGCCGTCACTACTCTTATATATGTGTGAGTGTTACAGTGGCGCACACATTTATAAGAGTAGTGACGGTGAGCAGTGGAAGTGGTATTTCTGGCGGTCGTCCGCCGCGAAAGAAACTAAGAAAGCCTCTAAAAATAATAATCCGTAGCAAGAAGCCAGCCACGTAGATTGTTTTCATACTTCATCTTGTTTAAAAAAGAAAGATGTAGTGTTGTGCCCTAGTGTATAAGGCAATAGAAAATCATATAAATAAATCAATAAAATAATAAAAAAAGCAATATTGTGCACAGAGCTTATATTAAAACACTAAGAATAAATAAATTCCGCTTGGATAAATTTGTGGTTGAGCAAAATGGAAGCAGCCGACTCATCAACGGACGACAGTCTTTATCCAATTGAGTTTTGATCGATAAATTATAAAATGAAAATTTACAAGTAAGTACAATCATTATTATTTTTCAAATATTACCAAAGTTTTTTTTAGTTTAAAGTTCAAAAAAAAATAACAACTCGATCTTAGTCAGCAAGTGTTTGTAACAATGAGGTTACAACTGCGGCGGTTTTTTTAAATTATAATTTCATCATCAGTTGACCGACTATTTGTTTTGAATGTAAATATGATAGCCAATTTATTTTATTTCAATTAATGAATATATTTTTATTTTATAGCTGCGATTGAATTCAATCAAAAAACTTCCAACGATTGCCTTGGCACTTAGTGCTGAACATACTCGTAGTGAGTTGATGCATTTTGTTCCATTGGTACAACGTTTGGCATCTGGTGATTGGTTTACGTCAAGAACATCGACATGTGGTTAATTAAGTGTATGTTATCCACGTGTAAGTACAGCAACAAAAGCTGAATTAAGAAATCATTTTTGTAATTTATGTCAACATGATACACCAATGGGGCGACGTTCAGCATCATCGAAGTTGGGAGAATTTGCAAAAGTTGTTGAAATTGAATATTTAAAATCTGATTAAATTCCAATGTTTGTTATACTTGCCCAAGATGAACAAGATTCTGTTTGTTTATAAGCTGTTGATGCATGTGTTAGTATTGCAACATTATTTCAACAAGAAGATGTTGAACATTTCGTTATGCCAAAATTACGTCAATGTGATACTGATTTATCATGGCATGTACGTTATATGGTTGATGATAAATTTACAGATTTTCAAAAAGCAGTTGGTCCTGAAATAACTAAAACTGATCTTGTACCAGAATTTCAAGTTTTATTAAAAGATGATAAAGCTAAAGTTAGAGCAGCAGCAACTTATGAAGACAATAAGTTTTCAACAAGATAGCGAAGTGGTTCTACGACCATGCCACGAATACAATCAAAGCCTAGAACAGCAAACAAAATTGAAGGTCTAATTACTCCTAAAATACGCTTTCCAATATCGTGAGCATTTTCACTATTTTTCTATTAAATACTTTGTTTATGTTTTCATTTTCTGCTATGTATGTGTAGGCTCTTATGCCATAACTCAAAGATATGTTTCTATGTAAGAAAGAATAAAAGAAATACGTTATTTTACGTAATTTAGTGAGTTTGTTTTCAGTTCAATTATGGCTTTTGATTGCTCTGTTAAGTAACCGGAAATAAACCCATTTTGGTGAGTTCAATTATGGTTTTGGTTCATTTCTCTTAAATCGAAACTCTACTTGAACTGTAATTGAATGGTTCTTTTATGGTTGCAAAATTTTTTGCCGATAACCGAAAATGAACCTTTTTTAGTGGGTTCAATAACGGTTCATTCATGGTTTTGGTTCATTTATCTTAAATTCAAACTCTATTTGAAGGGTTATTAAACGGTTCTTTTATGGTTGCAAAATTTCTTGCCAATAACCGAAAACGAACCTTTTTTAGTGGGTTCAATAACGGTTCATTTATGGTTTTTGGTTTCATTTGCGCAACTTGCAACTCTCAACGAACCGTTATTTAACGGTTATTACATGGTTGCACTGTTCCGTTAGGGTAACATCTCATACCATTTTAACTACGTGCACATTTACATTTCATTCGATAACTATCTTCAATACATTTTGTTGCAATTACTGTAGCAATTCTTTGATTTTCAATTTAACTTTTTAGCACTACCTGTTCATACAGAAATTTCTAATCTATTAATAATATTTACACTAACATCAACTGATGGCGTTGGATTAATATTAACAAGATAAAGAATATTACTAATATCAAGCCTATTTGTACAATTATCTCTACACGAATAATTTTCAGATAAGCACTCATCGCTTGCTGCTAATAATGAATTCATACAAATATTTGAAACTTTTATTAATAACTACATACATTGAGACCTTTTTCAACTTCTCGAAGACATACTGAACATCAAGGTAGATTTACATTATCTCGAAATCTCACGATATTTACCCAAATTTGATGATTAAACAAGTCTAACTCCTACAAAAGGGACAAAAACTTATAGTGCTGCACTAATAAAATATTCCCAGATCACCTATAGCATTAGTTGTACTGTTGACGAAGATTATAATAAGGAATTCTAGTTGAAAAAACAAAATTCATTAATTTATAATTTTCTTTTTAAGGTTGCTTACAAGGGACATAGTCGTACTATTTTTTAGGCTTGGAGTACTCGGGTAGTGTACATAGGACAGTTCCGAGACACCCCCCCCCCTCCGCCGTGATCCTCGGTTGATTTCGCGGAATCCGCGGATATCGCCCCAAGGGGTCCGCTAATTAATCAACCCTCTGATCGCCACAGGGGGTCCTTGAATTAATTAATTGTGTCAAACAATTAATTAAATAGGTCAATCAATTAGGTCAAATCGTCGTGGGGGTCCTCTCATTAATTATCTAGAGTAATGTCGCCATCGGGGGTCCCGATTTTTCATAAGACGCCACATTGGTTTTCCATACGACGCCATATTGTTTTTTCCGTAAGTCGCCATATTGGATTTTTCTTCGTATATATTATGGAATTTTATCTTGTTTATATATTATTAATATTTATGAATTGTTCATAAACTACTGAAAAATGAAATACTTAAATTTTATAAAAATTATTATTCATAAATTCAAAGTATATAATTTCAAAATTTCCCGCGAAACAACGTCGGTAAAACAGTAATCGATATTATTGATTATTCTTCTATCGATTATTGATTATTCTTTTATTGATAATTGATTTTTCTTTTATCGATAGAGAAAACAATTAACTAGTTGCGCTAGTCGTCAGAAAAAAAGTGGGGATATCAGTATATAAGCAGCATTTTCATAAAAGTCCTCGTCTTTTCATCGATCATTGTGGAAAATTATATCCTGTCAACTATATATAACAAGTAAGTCATGACCTTAAAATTTTTTACATATTAATAGAATAGTAGTCTGAAAAATAACATCGATCATCCTTATTCCATCAATCTCATTGCCATCCTTGAATATTTTTTAAAAGTTTTAAGTCAATTATCCTTAGATTTTCACCAGCTATCGTTTGACATCAATATTTTTTGCACCAGGTCATTATTTCTCTAAAAAAGTAACATAACCTCCAAATTTTTAGTAATCCATTAATATCTCCGCCATTCTTGAATATTTTTGACATGTTTTCAATCAATTATCCTCAGATTTTCACCAGCTATCGTTTGACATTAATATTTTTTGCACCAGGTCATTATTTTTCTAAAAAAGTAACATAACCTCCAAATTTATAGTAATCCATTAATATCTCCGCCATTCTTGAATATTTTTGACATGTTTTTAATCAATTATCCTTAGATTTTTACCAGCTATCGTTTGACATTAATATTTTTTGCACCAGATCATTATTTATCTAAAAAAGTAACATGACCTCCGAAATTTCAGTAATCTGTCATTATCTTTGCAATCCTTATATATTTTATGAAATTTTTAATAAATTTGTAAATTGTCAGTAGATAACTTTCTTCGTAATTATTTTTAATTTTTTAGGTCAACCAAAGAATTATTAATAAAATGGATCCAACTAAACCACAGAGAATACTCC
Source organism: Aphidius gifuensis (assembly GCF_014905175.1). Lineage (NCBI taxonomy): Eukaryota > Metazoa > Arthropoda > Insecta > Hymenoptera > Braconidae > Aphidius > Aphidius gifuensis. The sequence goes on along the minus strand of NC_057791.1, from coordinate 9,278,018 downwards.
GAGAGGATTACCGAAAAACAGTTGAACTTTTACGACAGAATGCGAATCCTGATCAAGTCAGTTCCACGATTTTTCATTACGTAGAGATATTACAAATTATAATCAATCACTTCGAAGTTTGCCAACTACTTATAGAAAAATGACTCAGACAACAGTCATAATGCTGACACGTTTTTTATCAAAATTGAAAAGTTTGCAAGTACGAGGTGCAGGTGCATCTGCAACAGTTGATGTATTAAACAAGACTACTGAAAACTTCATTGAATGGCAAGACTTAAAAAATGTATTTAGAAACAGAATGGAGACCAGCGTTACAATTAATTTAAAACATAGAGATGTAAAAGACTTTCTTTCTGATGCTAAAAAAATGTTAATTAGTCAGATAGATCATATTTTACGAGATAAAAATGCACTCAAAGTCAATACTGTATTAGCTTTGAACTATGAAATTGAAAAACCATCTGATAATAGTGTGGAAGTTGAAACAAAATATTTCAGTGAAGGTAGTTTTGAGGTTTCACAATCATCAGATCTAAATCAATTATTCAAGGAAAATTTTGAACATTTTATAGAAGATGTTGAGGAAGCTGAATTAAAAGGATCTGGTTGGAAACTGCTTGAAATTCTTCATCTTGAAATCCAAATAAATGATTACATACCACTGCAAGGTGGTAATTCATCTTTCGTTGAAATGCCATCATGGATACTGAAAACTCACTCAGTTGTAAACGTCAAAAATTCTGATAATTTTTGTTTCGCATGGTCAGTTTTAGCATGTTTATACAAAGCGTCTTACCATAGTGAGCGTGTGAGTCATTATACAAAACATGTTGATAAATTAAATTGCAGCGGAATAACTTTCCCAATAACATGGGAAAAAATCAAAGTTTTCGAAAAACAAAATAAGTTAAAAATTTATGGTATAGATAATGATGATGATGATGAAAGTGATGATGAGAAAAAAAATAAAAAACGTAGAAAAGAAAGGGTTGCACCATATTATATCAGCAACAATGAATCTATTCATGAAACAATTCATCTTTTAATGGTTAAAAGAGAAGAAGAACTAGAAGAAAACGATGATGATGATGATGATGTTGTTGTTGTTGATGATTTTAATTCACAAAAAAATTTGTCACAATATCATTTTGCACAGATCAAAAACTTATCGAGATTAGTAAGCTCACAAATTTCTAAACATGATGGAAGGAAAATAATTTGTGATCGCTGCTTATGTCATTTTCAATCCCAACAATCACGCGATAATCATGAAAAACAATGTGTTGAAAAATGTAAAAGTGCAATGGTATTACCAACTGAAAAGAATAATATTTTAAAATCCATAAACTATAAACATCAATTAACGGTACCATTTATAATTTATGGTGATTTAGAATGTTTATTAGAAAAAGTGCAGAGTGAAGAACATGAAAAAAATCAAATTTATCAAAAACATGTTCCAAGTAGTGCAGCATATTATTTAAAGTGTAGTTACGACAATTCACTCTCTAAGTTCAATCTTCATAGAGGTAAAAATTCAATTGAATGGTTTATTACAGAGCTTGAACAAATAGCTCATCAAGTCAATAAAATAATAGATGATATTAAACCAATGTCTCTTACACGAGATGAAGAATTACGATTTTTGAATGCTTTTCCGATATGGAAAAGCAAATAATCGATATATGGGAAGCGAATATAATCCTGAGGAAGAAGAGTCATTTTTAATGTACTTTGATTTGAATAATATGTATGGAGCAGCAATGAGAGAATATCTTCCAACTTGTAAATTTGAATGGATTGATAACTTTGATATTTCAATATTAACGTGTTACTCGAGTAAACTTGAGACCTCTGGCGGATGGCGTATTAAAACATAATATTTTCTATGAGTGCGAAAAGGATAGAAAAAAGAAAAAAATATTGTTTCTCACTTCCACTCATGTATTTAGACAAAGACAAAAATTTATTTTTCTATACTATGAACAAAATATTTTAGGTCAGAAAATTATTATTTAACTAAAAAATTTGTCTTTTTTTCCTCTACAGACTGATAGTTTTTGAGAATTCTCCAACTTTTAGTTTTGTATGAAAGTTTAAGTTGAACCCAAAAAAAAGTAAAATCTCCCTATCTCACCGTGTTTAACCTCGAAAAAAATAGCGACTTTAATAGTTTATTATAAACAAACAAAGTTACCTAGGACAAAAAAAAAGTTGTGAATAGATGTATTTCTTTGCATAGAATCGTTTTTTATCAATTACATTGGTCTCTAACTATTTTGACTTTACTCGAGTAACACCTTAAATTCAACTGCTGATAACTCGAAATATGGATACATTCTTGAAGTTGATTTAGATTATCCTGCAAGTTTGCATCATCATCATAAAGATTTTCCGTTAGCACCAGTACGTGAAAAACCACCTCTAGAGACCAGTAAAACTCCCAAATTACTGGCAACTCTAGACAATAAAAAAAATTATGTTAATTAATAATTAAAATTATTTGAATTTAAAACAATATTGTTCTTTGGGGATGGCTATTACTAAAGTTCATCGTGTTTCAAAATTTGAACAAAGTGCATGGCTTCAATCTTATATTGATCTTAATACAGAGTTACGAAAGAAAGCCCGTAGCGCATTTGAAAAAGATCTTAGAAAATTATTCATCAATGCAATTTATGGTAAAACTCTAGAGTCTGTAAGAACTGGTAAATCAATAAAACGTAAAAAAATATGGTGGTAGAGGTGGAGCAAGATATTATATCTCAAAGCCAAACTTTCACAGTCATTTAATCATTGATGATCTTGTAATAATTGAAATGAAACCAACAAGTATACTTTTCAATAAACCAATTTATCTTGGATTTTCTATTTTGGAAATGTCAAAAACATATATGTATGATTTCCATTATAATTTCATAAAACCAAAATATGAAGATAAAGTTAAGTATTTATATGGTGATACTGATTCTGCTGTTTACCACATATTTAGTCATAATCCATATGATTTGATACGTAATAATCCTGATAAATTTGATACATCTGATTATCCTGAAAATAATCAATATGGAATTCAATTAAAAAATAAAAAAGTTATTGGTATTATGAAAGATGAGAATAACGGAAAAATAATGAAAGAATTCATTGGTTTACGAAGTAAATTATACTCTTATGTTATAGCGGATGAAAATAATTCAATGAAAAAACGTGTTCATATGAGAGCAAAGGGTGTCAAAAGATCAACTGTAAGGCAAATAACTTTTGATGATTATAAAAATTGTTTAATTAATCATGTTACTTTGAAAAAGCAACAAAATATTATTAGATCACATAAACATAAAGTAACAACAAGAACAGTTGAAAAAATAGCACTAAGTTGGGAAAATGATAAACGCCAGCTGGATAATGGGGAAACTGATACTCTGCCTTGGGGATATATACCTGTTGAACGAATGTGTTTGAGTAAAAGTATATATAAAAGAAAATATGAATGATGTAAATAAAAGTTGTATAAATGTATATAATAAAAATTAATGTTAGAAAATAAATACACGTTGCTTTTTTTTATTTATTGGTCTATTGATTATCTATCCATTGATTATGACTATTGTCAAATCCAAGATATTTTACATAACTTTTATTCCCTCGTCTTTTCAAAACTTTTTCAATCAAATAAAAGTCGGAATGTCGAACTTTTTGTAGCTCTTCAGTATAAAAGCTGCCTTTTATTGGATTTCCCTGATAGTCTTTGAGCTTATACGTTACAGGTGATGTTTTATTAATTTTGATGATTGTGAATATTTCGTTTGTCCAATTTGGTTTATATCCTTTATCAAAGACATGCTTATATTTACTCATTCTTACATGTTGATTTAATTTAAATTTGATTTTAACATGACAATGATTTAAACTTTTGAATACAGTTTGTTTTAATATTTCTATATTTTTACCAACAACTTCAACTGGTTTCATTTTAATTGTGCGATGTTTGGTATTATTATATTTTTTAATTAATTCTGGCAGCAATTTTGACCATTTATAATTCCCTTGCATGCTAAATTCAAAAAACATTTTGTTTTTTAGTGTTCTATTGAATCGTTCAACTATTGATGCTTTTAAATGAGTAAATGTTGAATACATATGAACATTATATTTTTTTAACATTGTTTTGAATATTGAATTATAAAATTCTTTTATGTTACAAGGGCAGTGGGAATAATGTGTGAATTTCCAAAGCGTAAGAGGGGTAGTGCGCTTTTTGGAAATTCACACATTATTACCACTGTTCCTAGTAACATAAAATATAGTTCGTTACATGTGCCCAATCAGAGAGCCCGCTCACAACTCATTTGGAGGGGAAACACTCGCCAAGGCTCGTGCTTGCCCCTCCAAATTCGTTGAGAGCACACTCTCTGAGTGGGCACTTGTAACGAAATATACTATTCCTTGATCCACATGAAGATTTTTGCATATTCGACCTTTTTTAGATATTGATTCCATTGCTGCTGATACTTCTTTTTCAGTTTTATTTTTAAGTCCAACAGCCCAGCTGAATTTTGAGAAAATATCAATGACTGTTAAAATATAATTGTATTCAGAATTAACCTTTGAATGTTCAATCATTTCTACAAGATCAGCTTGCCATGTTTCACCCTTATCACGAATGTCAACTTTACGTCGTACAAAATTTTTTCTTGCTGGAGCATGTAACTCACGTACAACGTCTCTTTTATAATCAGTCATAGTTCACTGACGGATGTATACAGACTGATTTTTTTTATATTAAAATATTAATCCACTTTCTCTCAACTCTTCAATAATTGACATGATCTCATTATCATGATTCGGATTACCAGCTGCTCTTGATGCTACTAATAATCGTGATCGATTAACAAGTTCATTCGGATTATCCCAATAGATATAATTGACTCTAGTTGGATTATTTTTTCCAAGAGTCATAACCGTTGGTAATAATCCAGTACCATAATGTTCATTATTCTTATGAGATGCAATAAAATCAATGTATTTTCGAGATGCTGAATTTTTTGTTGGCATATTAGATCTATGATATTGATGATGTGCGTTTGTATTATTAATAATTTCATTATAATTTTTTTCATCAATATCAGTGATAGTTCTTCTGTCTGGTGATTTCATAAATAATAATTCCATTAATCCGGGTGTTATTTTGTATGATGTATCAAAAATATTTAATTCATCATCGTTAAAGAAAATTTTCGCATTTCCAATTTTGTAGTCGGATTTTACTTTTTTTACACCATAATCTTTATCCCACTGTATACTATTGATTTTTCCCAAGTAATCATCTATTAAATCTTTATTTGATTCTTCCACAAATGTTTCCTCACATGTGTTGAATTATTTTTTTTATCATTCGTATTTTTTTTATCCGGAAATGATTTATCAGCAATTAATGATTTTTTGTTGATCGTTGTTGTTGTTGTTGGCAGTTGTGCAGCTAATTCGTTAAGCGGTGTGACAACAGGTTTGAGATATTCATTCGCAACTTCTGATAAATTTTCTTTCCCTAATTTTATCAATTGATATTTTTTACGAATACCATCTTGTACTTTTTCAATTTCACTTAAAAATTTTGTTTCATCAACTAGTTCTTGCTCACAAAGAGGCATGTTGATCCTTTGCGATTTTACAATTAACTGAGAAAATTTAACAAATTGTTTTGTTATTTATAGTTATAAAGCAGTCAAAATTCTTTTTTTGTATTTTCCTTTATCTATATCTCTATCTTTATCGATACACAGAAAGCAATATTTTTCTTTCCAACAATCAACACACATCTGACGGAATTTACTATACTCCATATCAATGTTAACATGATCGTGATGTATATGCTTTAAATTCGTATCATCTTGTGGAAAGATAATCAGAAAATTAATATTATCACGTATCAAGTGTTTAGGTATTCGCGCATACGATTGACATAAATAAAATAAATCAACAGCTGTCGTCAAATATAAACAAAGAATTTGGTTTTGCTTCGTCAACTGGTACGACCTTATCGTTGTCGGAAAATTTATAATAATTTATTTCTTCAAGTGGTTCTAGTAACTTTTCTAAATATTGATATTTTGGTTGGTATAATGATTTACTATAAATATAAATATTTGCAAATCGTAAACCATTTGGATCAACGATTAAACTCATTAAAGCGTTCGTTTTACCACAATTACTTCCTCCAATTATCGCACATCTTATTGTATTTGGTAGTAAATCACCATGTCGTTTTTCTTTTAAACCATTACCACTTTTCGATGTAATTATATCAAAGTTTATAACTGGTAATTTTAGAGCTTGTTTCTGGTATTCCATCGTGATGAGCACTGAGCTCAAATCATATAAATTCAACCGTTTTATACCAAAGCAAATCAGTCTGTTATAAGCTATGATTGAGCATACATCAAAAAAGAAAAAGAACAAAAAACGTTGTGGAAAAGGAATACTCAATAAAATAATCAACAAGTTACCATTCGAACTCCATCTGCCTGGTTATTCATATTGTGGACCAGGTACCAAGGTAGAAAAACGTTTAGCAAGAGGAGATCCGGGAATTAATCCTTTGGACGCAGCCTGTAAAAATCACGATATTGCATATTCGAAAAATCGCAATGACATTAAGGCAAGAAACGCAGCTGATGATATTTTAGCTCGTGAAGCAGCTAAACGTATTTTTTCTAAAGACGCCAGTTTATGTGAGAGAACAGCAGCTACATTAGTTACTGGAGCAATGAAAGTAAAATCGAAATTTGGTATGGGTTGTGTTACTGAGAAAAAGAAAAAGAAATGTACGAAGAAAAAAAAACCATTATCTTCATTGAAAAATAAAAAAATAAAAAAAAAGACTGGAGGAAAATTAATAAAAAATAAAAAAAAACATGCAGTTAAAAAAAAGAAAATAACAAAAAAGAAAATATCATTTACAAAAATCGTACAAGCAGCAAAACAAGCAATGGAAGGATCAAATAATTCATCAGTTGCAATTAAATCAGCAATAAACGTTGCGAGAGCAGCTATTAAAAAAAATGGTGGCAAGAAAGCTATTAAAGTACCTAGAGTTTTACCAGTTGCTAAACATATCGGTGGTGCACTACCACTTTTAATCTCGATTTTCTCAGCTATATCAGCGTTAGGAGGGTTAGTTGGTGGAGCATCTGGCGTTGTCAAAGCTATCAATGCAGTAAAGACGAGTAAAGAACAATTAAATGAAAATAAGCGACATAATAAAATGATGGAATCGATTGCCATCGGAAAAGGACACCACATAAAAGCGGTATGGGACTTCATCTGTCTCCAAAAAACTTCAACTGATGCGACCACAAAGAGCTTTAACTGACGGTGATTTATTAAAATTTGCTAAACAATCAAAAATTGCTAATTTTCGTGGAGTTTTTATGCGAAATGATATGCCAAAAGATGGACCTTGGAAAGAAGAGTGTGGAATCATTAATTTAGATGATAAAAGAAATTCTGGAACACATTGGGTAGCATATAAAAAACTCAATAAATTGCAGCGCGCACACCATCTCATAACACACACACTTACCACTCGAGTTACATACAATATTTTATACCACGAATGCAGTGTTAACGAGATTTTACGCGCCACAAACCTAGACTTGTTACATGTTGTAAATGTTAGTTGTCATAATTGTAGTTTGTTATTTGTCTTGAAAAAAAGAAAATAATAATAAAGTTATTAAATATTGAAAAACAATAGATAAATTAACATCCCGAAACACGCCGCGAAGCCCAAAGGAGGGGTCTGGGGGGGGGGGCAGCATAAAAAAAACACATCCAATATAATTCAAATAAAAAGTATTTAAAGTTTAAAATATTTGCTAAAAATAAAAAAAATCATCTGTCATGATAGGTTCACCCCCCCCCCAGCATAAGAAAAAAACACATCCAATATAATTCAAATAAAAAGTATTTAAAGTTTAAAATATTTGCTAAAAATAAAAAAAATTATCTGACATGATATGATAAAAAATAAAACATTAAATTTAAATTATTTAGAATAAAAAAATTGATTAATTAATGATCAAACTATGAAATAGAATTAAATTTAAATTAAAAATCAATAACAAGTAATAAGAAATACCATTAAAAAAAAAAAAAATGATCATACAGTTGCTGAAGCAACTGTGCCCTCCCTGCGGAGGGAATTTTAATTTCTTCTTTAATATATATTAAAATTCGTGACTACAGAATCGCTTTCTTCTAACCTTTCAAACTCTCTGTTTTTATTCATTTTATTGTACTATGATTTTAGCCTGTCAATGTTTAATATTTATTACAAAATTGTCGAGTTCGATTGTATTTATTCTATTTACTTTTTTCTCTCCGTTGAATCAGGATTTTACGTTTTAGTTGTTGCTGAAGTCGTCATTATATTTTTAATTTTTTTATATTTATTTATTTTCAATTCCTTTAATACTAGCACATCACCCTTTTTTCCCTAGAAATTTTCTGCTTTTCATTCCATATAGTTAGTTCAATCTAAAATATATTTTCTTTGGTAAATTTATTATCTTTATTTAGTTTAATCAAACTTTTTTTCATTGATATTTTATTTTATTTCATAATCACTGTCGTCTGCTAATGTTATTGTTCTTTATTTTAATAACCGTCCTGACATTGCATATATAAATTCCACTTTATTTATTGCTATTATGATTGCGATGATATCTAAATAATGTCATTATTACTATTGAATAGTTTTCTTTTTTTTTTTTTTTTTTTTGCTTAAATTATTTTGCCTGCAAATGAATTAATTGGTAGATGTACAATTTCTTGTATTTTTTTAAACTCGAAATTAATGTTTGGTATTTTTTCATTTCCCTCATCGTCATCGAATTTTATATTAGCTTCTACTGGTATCATTATTTCTTTATTATTTATTGATGGGTATTGTTCATTAATTCTTCTCAATACTCCTCCAGTGATCGTGTATGTTTTGTTTAAATTGAATATTTAATAATTTATCATGTTAATAATTTTTTTTTTAATCTTATTGTTGAAAAATCTTGTTGAAAAATATGATTTTTCCATGATATTTTGCTATACTTTTTTTTTTTGTTTACTGATATTTTCCTAATATTTTCCTATAATTATCGTATTCTTCTTTATATTCAGTGATTTTTCTATATTTTTGTTTATTCGTTTATATATTCTTTATTTTCCTATATTTTTCTTCATTTTCCATATTCATCGTGTTTAGATTAATTAAAGGACTTAGATAATTTTCGGGGGGAGGGGGGGGGCATAATTGATATGTTTCCTTATTTATCGTTTTTTTTTTATATTCAGTCACTTTTCTATATTTTCCTTTATATTCACTGATATTTTCCCATATTTATCGTTTTTTTCTTTATATTCACCGATTTTTCTTCGATATTTTCCTATTTTTTTCTACATTTTTCTTTACATTTACTGACATTTTCCCATATGTATCGTATTTTTCTTCAGATTCAGTGATTTTTCCTTCATATTTACTGATATTTTCCCATATTTATCGTTTTATTTTCTTAATATTCAGTGATTTTTCTATATTTTCCTTCATATTTAATGATGTTCCCCATATTTATCGTATTTAGATTAAGGGACTTAGAAAATTTTCGGGGAGGGGGGGGGGTCTACCATGGTTGGAGGGGGTCCAGATGAAAAGCGAAAACAATAGGAAAGTAAAATTCCCTAAAAAAAACTTCAAAAATACAAACAGCTTGTCACAAATATACCACATTCTTAGGTTAGAAGTATGAAACCAAAAAAAAAAATTGAAAAAAAATCAAAAAAATATTGTAATATTAAATATTATTATTAACATTATTTTCACATATCTTGACACACAAATATTTATTATTAGGTGTATCATTTAAAATACAATTATCCATTGACGTAGATAAATCTGGTTCTGTCATCTTGGACAATCTTGGATGACTTAAATTGAGTGTATGTGTTTTTTTTTTATATCATATGTGTATGTGTGCGATACTCATACTACGTCGTTGGAATCGAGGCTTAACACTGGATGCAAAAAAAAGCGAAAAATACCCGTTGAGGGCGCAAAAAACAGAGGCACATTTCGGTTATTCCAGGCACATTTCGGTTACTCCAGGCACATTTCGGTTACTCCACGATCATTTCGGTTATCGTTCTATAAACGTCAATTTACATCACCGTTAGGGCGCGTGTAAAATCGAGTTTACAATGCATGAGTGGTATAAAAAATTATTCGTTAGCACTTAATTCATTTTTATCATTTAATTCATTACCAAATATCGATCATGAAAATAATATAATTTCATATTTTGACATTTATGATAAAATTGAAATACCAACTGGAAGTTATGAAATAGATGATCTAGCTGCTTACTTAGAAAAATATCGAATCAAAATTACATATAATAAAAATACTTTACATTCATATATAACAAGTGCAAAAGATATTGATTTTTTAAAACCAAAATCACCAGCACGTTTACTAGGATTTACACCGAGACTATTGAGGGCTAATACAACAAATGAATTAAACTACCCGATTAATATTTTAAAAGTGAATACATTGAGAATCGAGTGCAACATTACAACAGGAGCTTACGTGAATCAACAAAAAGTTCATACAATATATAACTTTTTTCCTGCTGTACCACCTGGTTATAAAATAATTGAAGTACCAGCTAATCCAATTTATTTACCAATTACTGTTAAAACCATTGATCATTTACAATTAAAAATTGTTGATCAAAACGGAAAATTAGTAAATTTCCGTGGTGAAACAATAACCATTACGTTACACGTAAAATCATAGGAATGGGAATTTGCTTCAATTCACGTGCTATAAAACGTGGGGCATCGTATAAAAGCAGCACATCATGGACACCTCCAGTCAGTCTGAATCGAGCAGTCAAGAAGTTGACACCTCAGAATATAAATTACCTGCAGAGTCTAGGTCTAAAAGTAAAAAAAAATTATGGAACTTTAATTGGATAAATATAACTTGTCTTAATTGTTTTACACGTCAAAATGAGTGATGAAAATATTTTCGATATAAACGCGCCAGTTCAATTTAACAATGAAATATCCAACTACAGGCAAGCTACTGAATGTTTGGATCTGAGTATTTTATCTTGAAGCCTTTATTTCCCCTTCCATTTGTCCCTTAAGTCACACATACATTTATAAATAAATAAACGATGTAAACCGAGTGCTGCCGAGCATGTTAATTTCAGCTGATTTCAGCTATCTCGAAGTAAATTCGGAAGCACTCGGATTACATCGTTTATTTTTCTTTTAATTGTGTGTGTGATTTTAGGGATGCATGAAAAGGGAAAATTTTCAACAAGAGCCAACATGAAAAAATCCATTCTACATTTTTGTGCAGTTGAAAATATAACTGACTTGACACAAAAAGATATTGCTGCACTTCCAGTCATGGCTATTATAAAATTTGCATCACATCAAATTGATGAAATTTGGGAAAAATTATCAGTAGAACAACGTTCAAATCCAACAATTTCAAAATTAAAACGATGTAAAAAACATCCAATACAAAATGATGTGAAGATGAAGTTGGAATATCTTATTATGTACTAGAAAAAGATTGTTTAAAATGTAAAGAAGGAACTGACAATGGCAAGAATGACATCACATCTATTGTTATAAATTCCAGAAAAAAGATTAAAGGATTAAAAGATTAAGAGATTAGAATAATAGAAAGTGAAAAAGAAAAAAATTTTAGTCGGGATAAGCATAACCTGTTTTTCCTTCTCCCACAAAATATTAACCAATCACAACGTTCCTCCACTCTTAGTGGAGAGAGGAAAGGGAACTTTTTCGTTGGTGGGGGACCTGAGATTTAGTATATATTCTCGTGCACAGAGACTAAGCATCACTCATCGTTCAGTCCATGAGCTGTAATGCGCCCAGTCTTCGAAACCAACAAGTAAGTTTTATCATATATTTATAAATTTTTATTAACTTATTGATATTATCATTGTTTTTTAAATTATTTTGTTAACTAAAAAATAACTTTTCCATTTACAGATATCAAAAATGGGTTTTGCAGAAGCAAAAAAACTTCAAAAACCTAACCAACGCAAATCATTGAAAGGTTGAAGAGGAAAGTAGTTTATAAAATTACTAAAGTAGCGAGATTTCCAACATCAAAGTATGGTCCAGCGCTAACAGTTGAAATCGAGAATGAAAATTATGCATATCTACCAAAAACATTTGCTACACATTTCAATCAAGATGATAAAGAATTTAAGGAGCTAGAAAATGCTGTCAAGAAAAGAACACTAACCATGGTTCTCGATGGTGAAAATAACCAAGATGTAATATTAGATGATAGTACATATAATCTACGTGATTTCGATGATGATGATGAGGAAATGTGGATAAATAAATAAATAAATACACTAAATCAAATTATTTCCGTTTGTTTTTTTATTTAATTAAATTAATTAGTTACAATTAATTTATGTCAATTTATGTACTATTCCACTTATTGGTCTATATTCAATTATTTTATCATGTAATATTAAGCAATATGCTGTCGTTCCTTGAGGAAAATTTTCTTTTGATTCAAATTTCAAGCGTACATCTACAGCACCAGTCTTCAAAAACTCATTTTGTTTACTACAATCAATAACAATTAATGGAGATTTTTTAATAAAATTATCTTTTGTTACTAAATCTGTTTTTGAGCCATAGTAAGACTCTGCAAAATTAGCATACATATCGTATAATAAAGCAAATTGATTTTTTTCAATATCAAGATTCAAATTCCCATATGGAAAAATATGAGAATTAAGATAAAGTTTAACATTTATTATTTTACAATGATCAAAATGTGTTACATCTTTTTGCCAATCATTTTTTCTATTTGATTGAAAACCAAGAATAACATATCGTGGCTTTTCCAGTTGAGTTGCAGTTTTCACTGTCCATATATGATGAGTGGTTTGTGGTAGCAATGGATATTCATATAAATCCCAAGATCTAAATCCAATAGAAATGACAGGATCTTTTTGTATATATTTCATTATATCAATTTTATTTTTGTTTGATAACATTATATACGGTACAAGCCATTCAATTTTTGTAAGTTTTAACTCAAATTCTGGCATATCAGGAACTGTCTCATTATCTTGTACGATCGCATTCAAATTTGAACGTGATCGTATCATAATGAGTTCATGTTTCGCATTGACAATTATTTTTTGATAATCTTCAGCAAAGCCAAAAATTATATTTAATGGAACGCATATATTAAAATATCCATCATCATTTATTAATTTCATACCATTTTGATTTATCCACCCTGCATTTTCATAATTCATTCTTGAACTTAATGACAAATAATTTTTCATTGTAGATGTTATACCAACATTCTTTGATTTATCAATTAAAACTCCATTTAATTCATAACGCATTTCATCAAACAAAAGACACATAGCATCCCGTGTAAAAAAATATTGTTCTGAAAGAATGCCGTAGGAATCCATCATAAAGTACACCATGAATTCACTAAGGATATTCATTTAATGAAACAATGATGAATACATTCATGGTGAATAAGTTCATAGTAAAATGATGTCGTTCACCGGGAATGCCGCAGTATCTACCCTGAATTTTACAATGAGTTTATCGTGAATTTCACAATAAATACTTATTTAATATTATAAAAGCTAATTTATTTTTTTTTATTTATACCAACATTGAACATATTTTTAATTTTTATTTTCAAACAGCTTGTTTTTTATTTTTTTAAATAGTAAATATTACGAAGAATTATATTTGAAAATACATCACAATGGCATCGAGCATATATGATTTTAAGTCTTCTACTGCAGTTTCAATCAACGAAATGATCTGTATTGTTGCTAAATAAAAAAATAACCAATTTTCAACAAAATTTTAGTGTAAATAATTTTTTTTTTTTTTAATCTTATTTTCATACGTTTTGTGTGTATTTGAGTTTACTTGACACACCGAATGAAACAAATTATTGTTAACATGAATATATTTGGACCAAAATTAATAAAATTAACAAAATTAATTGATTTTAATAAAATTTTTCATTAATTGGGAGTAATTATAGCTTTATACCTGCATTGAAACTGTTTGTTGGCTCTTCGTTGGATTGATACTGTGAGCCAATCGTTTTATTTAATGATTCCAAGTACTTTATAATCCCTGGTGTTTCTAAATTAATACTATTTGTTAGTTATTATAAATTAATTTTCATGAATTTTATGACAAACCTAAAAGAGTAGTTGGCCGATACTCTGGTATAATTTTATTAAATATATTTGAATTTGGGCTTTCACCATCCGAGCTTAAGATATTGATCTGATCTGTGTCTAAATCATTTTTATCGAACGATGAATTGTAGGGTAACAGCGCCACTGATTAGATTGAAAATATAAAATTAAGATCAATTAGATAAAACATTAAATTCAAAACAAATCGCATATTAGTTGAAAAAAAAATAGAAAAAAAGAAAAATTTCAAATATTAGGTAATAAACAATAACATGTAAACAGTAATAAACAATATATATTAAGAAATAAAAGAAGACCATACTATCTCCAATGTTTTTCTCATTTCCATCTTCATCACAATTTGAATCAGTTGAACTACTACTGTAGTGAATGCCGAGAATATTTTTTCCCGGTGACTTTGGAAATTCACACAGATCCTGGCACATGCTTGTATCAATGCGTGTACTCAATCGTGTTTCAGTTTCGTCATTTGACTCATCACTTGAAATATTGCACATATTTTTATTTGACTTGGTTTTTTTCTTTCTATATTTTTTTTTTTCGTTCTTTTTATCCCTTCTTTCGTAGTCATCTGATGAGAAATCATTATCATCTGTGGACATGCTTTCATTTAGTCCATTTTCCTCTTCATTTGACTCAGGTGATTGCAGTTGACATTTTTCTAAACTATCATAACTTTTTTCCAAACCTTTTATTGATCAAAAAAAAAAAAAAAAAAAATCACATAGTTAAATACAATGATAACTAAAAAAACTGTTGACTGAAACATGAAAAAAAAAAAAATACATAGTTAAAACAATACTTATATTGAAAGAAAAGTAACCTTTTTTCAGCTTTGGCAGTTTCTGTTGAATGCTCGTAGTTGACTTTATAGGTTTTATACAACTAGTAGGAAGATAATAAGTTTTTTTTTTCTCCAATCACATTCATCTGTTGAATAATCAGTGACATTTTCAGAAAATTTTTGATGATTTTCTTTGAATTGTTTTTTTTCTCTACTGATTGGTTCAGGTGACAGAAGTTGACGTTTTTTATGACCACCATCATTGGGATGAATGATTATAGGGTTAGTTTCTTGAGAATCTTTATAAAAAAAATATATATTTATAAAATGAAACTAAATTATTCAACCAAATACAAGTATTGAAAAAAAACCTTCGTTCCGAAATTACCTTGAATTTTCTCTTCAGTAATGTTAGGCAAATGAATGATGTCCCGATCAATATTATGATGAAATAATTTTTTTTTCAATGATTTATTATTTATAGTAGTCTTAAAATTCATATCTGGCAATTTTGTGATAACGCCATGAATATTAACTTCAACCGCATCAAGAAATATCTTGTTATCTATCCAAAAAATTTTTATTTAGACAATACGAAAAAAAAAAATTCCTGAAAGACACTTACCATTTTTTAATAATATTCTGGCTTTTATCCACTTTTCTCCCCATTTGACTTCACTACTTTTTTTATTTTGTCGAACATTTTTAGATAATACTGTGTCAATATTTTTCGTGGCCTGGAAAAAAGCAAGTGAGTACATATTTAAGCAGTGATTAAATAATTTGTATTAAAATTTATAAATGACAAGATATTAAGACGAATGCATTGGATACTCTATAGCGACGAATAACAAATTCATTTGTTTAATGTTACTTGGTGACGGCTTTTGTTAATAACAACTGGCGATGATTCTCGTTACCACATTTATTGAAAAAAAAACAACGTTTAATAAAATAATCAATAAAAAAAATTTATTTGATGAATTTATAAAAAAAAAATTATAAAATATTTTATAAAGAAATTCAAGTGAAATTCAATTCAATAGATCATAAGTTTCTTTTATTATTTATTCAAAAAGATTTTTAATGCCTCGTCGCAATCTGGAGTTTCACGAGTATTCAAGGACGACGCAATGGCGAATACGTAAGAAATTAAATGTGTGTCTCACATCTAGTGAGGATGAAGAAGGTTTAGAACAACGTAAGATTTTCATTTTATTAATTGATGATAAAATGTGCATTAATTATTATGAAAACCAATATTTAGCACATGAAAATATGGGCAATGAGGATTTTTTCATGCCAAGTGTATCAGATGAGGCTAACCTAGCAAACGTACCAAGTGAACACATGTTGGAGACTGATTCATCATCGTTTAATGAAAATAGTATGTATTTTTGAACGTATTTACATATATATGAGAAGGCGAGCGTAGCTAAATAAATGTGGTGTAGACTTCATAAGTGCGTGTACTTCGAATGGTTGGGTGAGACGGAGATGTTTAATAGGATACAAAAATATTTTTTTTTTTTATTTTTCCTTTCTTTGTATCAATTTAAAAATGAAAAAAAATTATTTCTCTTGTTTAGGCATATATTTATTAATAGATTCATAGTGTTTGCGTGTAATTGATAGATTTAACATTATTTTATATATATATATATTATATATTTTATCATGTCTTAATGAAATATATTTATTTTTTTTCACATATCTATTGTAAGAGATGTTTAATTTATTTTTAAAAAATAATTATATATTAACTGGACTTGCTCACATCATGGTTTAATGACAAAAAATTAGCATACAAATAAAAAAAACTGGTAGTTCATTATTTAAGGATCATTATAATATACAAAATGAATAGAATAGATCATTCATAGAATAAGTTAACATTCATATTCAATGTTTATATATATATACGTTAAAGTATTAAAATAAAAGAATATAATAAATTGTCATACATATTATTCATATTATCATTGTTTCGCCAAAGTTTATCTATCGAGACCATTGATCATGGAGGCTTTAATTTTCGACCGTTCAAGTTCACGTTGGTCTCATTTGATAGAGTATTAAATTCTATAGCATATAATATTCATAGTTTTGATCATTTACAATTAAAAAAAATAGTGAAATAATGCTTCAAAAAGGTAGTATTTACAATTTTTCTGAAAAACAAAATTGTAAATGATCAAAACTATGAATATTATATGCTATAAAATTCAATACTCTATAAAATAAGACCAACGCGAACTTGAACGGTCGAAAATTAAAGCCTCCATGATCAAAATGGTGAATGAAGTGTATTAAACCCATGTTAATCAAATGGAAAAAACAAATGACCCCTGAACCACCTCTAAATATTTTTCAATTGAGTTCAAATTTTTTCTGGGCATGATTTAGAGCTGTATAAACTTGTATGAAGATGGGTGAAGAGAAAAAAAAATATCGAAAAAAAAAAAAACACCCTAATATATATATTATCAATATTCATGTATATTTAATAATATTTTACTCTTTTTTTCTAAAAGTTTTGCAGAGTGATACTGAGCTGAATTCAGCTGATGGTTTTCAAGACTTTTCTTCTGTAGTCAATGATAATGAATATGACAACCTTGATACGAAAAACACTTGTTCACATACTGAGTTTACTGATGAATTTACTTCTTCGTCATCATCAGAAGAAGCTTACTCATCTGACTCATCTGATTCATCTGATGATAGTGAGAATGATGAAGACGAAAATTTAAAAGATGATGAATTCAAGTCCATGGATGAGCCATTGTATTGTGGAGCACCTCTAACTCTAGGAGAAAGTATATTGTCAATTTTATTGATAAATATTAGGCATAAACTCAGTCAAAGTTGTCTGGCTGATCTACTACAACTAATTTTTCTACATTGCATGAAACCAAACTTATGCATCAAATCAATCTATCGGTTTAAAAAATTTTTCTCAAAAAATCAGGCATTTTATATAAAACATTTTTTTTGTTCTACTTGTTATACAAAAGTAATCAGTCGTAATTCAATGTGCCCTGAATGCCGATCGAGCTTGAATATCAATTATTTCTTAGAGTTACCAATTATACCACAAATTAATAAGCTGATAAATAGACCAGGCTTTGTAGATAAATTAGGTTCACGTTTTAATCGTAATAAAATATCCGAAAATAATTTAGAAGATATTTTTGATGGCTCAGTATATAAAAACTTGACGGAAAACAATGGTTTTTTAAGTAATTTCTGGAATTTGTCTTTTACGTGGAACACTGACGGAATTTCAATTTTTAAGTCTTCTAAATTACAAACTTGGCCATTTTTTTTGCAAATTAACGAGTTACCTTTTGACGATAGATGAAAAAAAGAAAATATTATATTAGATGGTATTTGGTTTGGTCGGGTGAAGCCAAAAGCGAACTTGTTCCTAAATGTTTTCCGGGATTCATTTTTTAAATTATACAGAGGGGTGGAAATGACTGTTGGTAATGTAAATGTAATTATTCGTGCAAAATTGCTTTGAGGAACAGCTGATATACCAGCACGTTCCTCAATGCTAAATATGAAACAACATCTTTCATGTTTTGGCTGTTTAATCTGTAAAATAAAAACTAAACCTGTTAAAAAAGTTCATATCTATCCATATGTAAAAAAACTAAAATTACGTACAACCAAAGAAACAATAGATGATGGTAAACGAGCTGTATAATTAAATGTAGATAATATAAACGGTGTCAAAGGCTCTACAATACTGTCACAAATTTCAGATAATTTCGTGGAAATTACTGCAATTGACGATATGCACTGTGTATACTTGGGGTTGTGAAAAAATTATTGAAAATATGGTTTAAAAACGTAAATGAAAAAGGATCACTGCGTCATTTTATTGAATACGTAAATCAACAACTTTATAATGCCACCAGAGCAGTTTCAACACCATAAACTACTTGTATTCGGAATAATAAGTTTAAGTAGTCAAAGTGTAAGTGAGGAAATGATTGAAAGAGCGTCTAATTTATTAAAAAAATATGTGTGTAATTTTTCTCACATTTACTATGAACGTCATATGACCTGCAATTTGCATCTCTTGTTGCATCTTGCTGACAATGTCCGTAAGTTTGGGCCATTAAGAACAACCTCTCTTTTTCCTTACAAAAATTTAAACGGCATATTTAAAAGTTTGATCTTCGGTACAAGATATACTTATTTACAAATCTGCAATGTAGTATCGGCATTTACAAATTTAATTATGCTTAAATCTAAATTAATAGAAAAAAAAACAGAAATGACAATTTTCTGTGAAAAAATGGAGCTAAGTTCTAAACGTAGAAAAAAACTTACACATATTGAAAATTCTTCGTTCATTTTAGGAGCTTTAAAAAAAACGATATCGTTTGATAATAAAATTACAAATGCTTTGAAACCCCTCACTATCAATTGTCAGGATGTTTGCTTTACCTTCAAGCGACTTTACCATGCTGGAGTTATCTATGACTCTAAATCATATGATCGATCACGAAAGACGAATTCTAGCTTGGTAAAGTATGAGTGTAATGGAAGAATATGCACGGGATGTATTGAAATTTTTATAAAAATAGACTCTATAATAAACAATCGTTCATCAACGTGTGCAATGATTCAGAAAGTTGAAATTATTTCCCCAACTAATGAAACGTCATTACGATGCAGTGAAATAAAGGGTTGCAAGAGAAGTTTATCAGAAGCAACAATATTAACTCACCCCAGTATGAATGCACCACTTGCTTTAATAACTGACGCATCTGACGTAGCTATTGGAGCAACACTTGAACAACAAAAAAATAGCATTTGGGAACCACTCGGATTTTTCTCTCGAAAACTGTCTAAGACTGAGAAAAATTACAGTGTGTATGACCGAGAATTGTTGGCAATCTATGAAGCTATCAAGCACTTCAGGCATATACTGGAGTCTCGACAATTCATGGTAAAAATTGATCACAAAGCACTTATTCATGCTTTTGAACAAAATCCTGCAAAAGCATCACCAAGACAATTGAGACATCTTGATTACATCGCTCAATTTACAACTGAAATTATGCACGTAGCTGGTGATGAAAACATAGTTGCAGATGCATTATCTCGTCTTAATTAGATATCTATGCCTACAACTTGCAATCTTGAAGAAATACAAACAGCTCAAGAAGAAGACACTGAACTTGAAAACATCCTCGAAGGAAATAACTCTTTAAAACTGCAATTGGTACGATACGAACCAAACATTGCAATTTATTGTGATATTTCAACTGGATATATCCGACCTTATGTACCAGAGAAATTACGAAAACAAATTTTCAACTCAATACATGGTCTTTCACATCCAAGTGGTCGAGCAACTCTTCAACAAACTCGTAACAAATATGTTTGGCCTGGCATAAAAAAAGACATCACTAGTTGGTCTTGTCTTTGTTTACCTTGTCAGAAATCTAAAATAATTCGACATAACAGGTTAAAACCGAACAAAATAGCTATGCCAGATGATCGTTTTGACCATGTACATTAGGGTGTTTTTTTTTTTTTCGATATTTTTTTTTCTCTTCACCCATCTTCATACAAGTTTATACAGCTCTAAATCATGCTCAGAAGAAATTTGAACTCAATTGAAAAATATTTAGAGGTGGTCATTGGTTTTGTTTTTAACATGGTTAATACACTTTATTCACCATTTTGATCATGGAGGCTTAATTTTCGACCGTTCAAGTTCGCGTTGGTCTTATTTTATAGTATTGATTTTATAAATCATTCATAGTTTTGATCATTTACAATTTTGTTTTTCAAAAAAATTTTAAATACTACCTTTTTGAAGCATTATTTCACTATTTTTTTTAATTGTAAATGATCAAAACTATGAATATTATATGCTATAGAATTTAATACTCTATCAAATGAGACCAACGTGAACTTGAACGGTCGAAAATTAAAGCCTCCATGATCAAAATGGTGAATAAAGTGTATTAAACCCATGTTAATCAAATGGAAAAAACAAATGACCCTATCGACAAATGTACATATCGACATTGTTTACATGCCACTAGTAAATGGTTATCGTTACTGTCTAACTATGATTGACAGATTTTCACGTTGGCCAGAGGCAGTACCAATGGAAGATATGACAGCTGATACAGTCGCAACATTATTCTGAACACATTGGATTTCCAGATTTGGTTGTCCAAAAATAATTACCACTGACCAAGGCTCACAATTTGAATCAAGTTTATTCACTGCACTTGGTAATTTAGTGGGTGCCAAAAGAGCCAGAACAACAGCATATCATCCACAAGCAAATGGTATGATAGAACGCTGGCATCGTTCACTCAAAGCAGCATTAATGTGTCATCCAGATGAACCATGGACTGAATTATTACCAACAATATTATTGGGTCTAAGAACCTGCTTCAAAGAAGATTTAAAAGCATCAGCAGCAGAAATGTTATATGGTACATCATTACGTTTACCTAATGAATACTTTACCAACGAAGACATGCCAGCAGATCCACAAATATTTATTGAAAAATATCGACAACAAATGCGCAAGTTACGTCCAGTTCCAGCAGCACATCACATTAAAAGCAGTATGTTTGTGCTCAAGGACTTATATACTTGCTCACATGTATTAATACGAACCGATGCAGTTCGTCAACCTCTTGAACCTCCTTACACTGGACCATATGAAGTCCTAGAAAGGATGACTGATAGATTATTCAAATTAAAAATTAATGACAAATTAGTTAATATTTCTGTTGACAGATTAAAGCCTGTGTTTTTAGCCAAAGAAGATAATCCAAAGCAGCTTCAACAAAACCAGATGAATCTAAATCAACAACAACACTTGGAAATGATACCTAGACCTGTCAAAACATATGTAAATAAAAAAAAAGTAACATTTGCTCCTAATATTCGTGACAAATTCACTGGAAAGGGAGTGGATGTGGCGGTGCCAACTGCCCAAACTGCAATTTCACCAGTTCCAAAGATGGCGACGACTGATCTAGGAAATTCTCATCTAGGAACATTGAGGCGTCCGCGCAAAGCGACTCTTGTCGCAAGAGATATATTTTAGTTGTAAACTAGACTATACTTGTAGCCTAACGTTTTATGTAATTCGAATCTCTTTATTCTATTACTTTTGATATTCTGATAATAAAGGAACTACCTCATTATTATTCCTAAAATAATATATAGTCTAGAGTTGATTATTTACCTAGTAATAATCCCAACCCTATAAACTATACAATATATCAAAACAATTTAAGGGGAATCCAGGTGAAATGGCACGAAAAATTTTCAAAAAACTACTGGGAACAGAAAATTTATCAAGAATGACTGTTACTGCAAAGCATGGAAGAGAAATTATTCCCAAACACCAATATGACGCAATTGAAGGTAATTTTTTAAGATTTATTATCAGATCAAGTAATTCTTTTTATTACTGAAAGTAATTTGATTTTATCTATCTTTTAGAATATGTTTATAAAACGTGTCGTAAGTCATGCCGTTTATCAAAATCAGATTTCCATAAGAAAATTACAAAGGTGTGCTGTACTCTTCGTGAAACAAAAAAAAAAAAAAAAAATGAAAAAAAAAAAAAATATTTAAATAAATGTGTGTTTTAATTGTTGAACTTATATTATATTTTGATTTTAATAATTGTATTTTAAAGTGTTAAAAACATAAAAAACAAGCTGTTTGAAAATAAAAATTAATCTCTAAAAATATATAAATATATACCTTTGATAATTAGACATGTCTGAAAATTACGATAGCGAATATTATCATTTTAAACTTTATATTAAACTATTATTATCTACATTATCAAGAAAAATATATATATTTCATTATATTGTAGGTTTTAAAAGACGAAACTTGTTGTCTCTCTTATTTATTTAATGATAAATTATTAAATATTAAATATTATATATTGATATTTGTGATTTGTGATGTATTTTCAAATATAATTCTTCGTAATATTTACTATTTAAAAAAATAAAAAACAAGCTGTTTGAAAATAAAAATTAAAAATATGTTCAATGTTGGTATAAATAAAAAAAAATAAATTAGCTTTTATAATATTAAATAAGTATTTATTGTGAAATTCACGATAAACTCATTGTAAAATTCAGGGTAGATACTGCGGCATTCCCGGTGAACGACATCATTTTACTATGAACTTATTCACCATGAATGTATTCATCATTGTTTCATTAAATGAATATCCTTAGTGAATTCATGGTGTACTTTATGATGGATTCCTACGGCATTCTTTCAGAACAATATTTTTTTACACGGGATGCTATGTGTCTTTTGTTTGATGAAATGCGTTATGAATTAAATGGAGTTTTAATTGATAAATCAAAGAATGTTGGTATAACATCTACAATGAAAAATTATTTGTCATTAAGTTCAAGAATGAATTATGAAAATGCAGGGTGGATAAATCAAAATGGTATGAAATTAATAAATGATGATGGATATTTTAATATATGCGTTCCATTAAATATAATTTTTGGCTTTGCTGAAGATTATCAAAAAATAATTGTCAATGCGAAACATGAACTCATTATGATACGATCACGTTCAAATTTGAATGCGATCGTACAAGATAATGAGACAGTTCCTGATATGCCAGAATTTGAGTTAAAACTTACAAAAATTGAATGGCTTGTACCGTATATAATGTTATCAAACAAAAATAAAATTGATATAATGAAATATATACAAAAAGATCCTGTCATTTCTATTGGATTTAGATCTTGGGATTTATATGAATATCCATTGCTACCACAAACCACTCATCATATATGGACAGTGAAAACTGCAACTCAACTGGAAAAGCCACGATATGTTATTCTTGGTTTTCAATCAAATAGAAAAAATGATTGGCAAAAAAATGTAACACATTTTGATCATTGTAAAATAATAAATGTTAAACTTTATCTTAATTCTCATATTTTTCCATATGGGAATTTGAATCTTGATATTGAAAAAAATCAATTTGCTTTATTATACGATATGTATGCTAATTTTGCAGAGTCTTACTATGGCTCAAAAACAGATTTAGTAACAAAAGATAATTTTATTAAAAAATCTCCATTAATTGTTATTGATTGTAGTAAACAAAATGAGTTTTTGAAGACTGGTGCTGTAGATGTACGCTTGAAATTTGAATCAAAAGAAAATTTTCCTCAAGGAACGACAGCATATTGCTTAATATTACATGATAAAATAATTGAATATAGACCAATAAGTGGAATAGTACATAAATTGACATAAATTAATTGTAACTAATTAATTTAATTAAATAATTAATTGCTAAATAATTTTGATTTAGTGTATTTATTTATTTATTTATCGACATTTCCTCATCATCATCATCGAAATCACGTAGATTATATGTACTATCATCTAATATTACATCTTGGTTATTTTCACCATCGAGAACCATGGTTAGTGTTCTTTTCTTGACAGCATTTTCTAGCTCCTTAAATTCTTTATCATCTTGATTGAAATGTGTAGCAAATGTTTTTGGTAGATATGCATAATTTTCATTCTCGATTTCAACTGTTAGCGCTGGACCATACTTTGATGTTGGAAATCTCGCTACTTTAGTAATTTTATAAACTACTTTCCTCTTCAACCTTTCAATGATTTGCGTTGGTTAGGTTTTTGAAGTTTTTTTGCTTCTGCAAAACCCATTTTTGATATCTGTAAATGGAAAAGTTATTTTTTAGTTAACAAAATAATTTAAAAAACAATGATAATATCAATAAGTTAATAAAAATTTATAAATATATGATAAAACTTACTTGTTGGTTTCGAAGACTGGGCGCATTACAGCTCATGGACTGAACGATGAGTGATGCTTAGTCTCTGTGCACGAGAATATATACTAAATCTCAGGTCCCCCACCAACGAAAAAGTTCCCTTTCCTCTCTCCACTAAGAGTGGAGGAACGTTGTGATTGGTTAATATTTTGTGGGAGAAGGAAAAACAGGTTATGCTTATCCCGACTAAAATTTTTTTCTTTTTCACTTTCTATTATTCTAATCTCTTAATCTTTTAATCCTTTAATCTTTTTTCTGGAATTTATAACAATAGATGTGATGTCATTGTTGCCATTGTCAGTTCCTTCTTTACATTTTAAACAATCTTTTTCTAGTACATAATAAGATATTCCAACTTCATCTTCACAATCATTTTGTATTGGATGTTTTTTACATCGTTTTAATTTTGAAATTGTTGGATTTAAACGTTGTTCTACTGATAATTTTTCCCAAATTTCATCAATTTGATGTGATGCAAATTTTATAATAGCCATGACTGGAAGTGCAGCAATATCTTTTTGTGTCAAGTCACTTATATTTTCAACTGCACAAAAATGTAAAATGGATTTTTTCATGTTGGCTCTTGTTGAAAATTTTTTAATATACCAGTATTTGTATCTTTGTGCATTTTCATATGCACATTTGTAAGAACTGCATAAAGGATGTGAATTCATATGTCGTATTGCTAGATGTTCCATCTCTAATATGTGGACATCCCAGGTCTTCCAAATTAAAAATTGTCATTGGATTAAAACGTAAAATAAATGTTAACCATTTTTTTCTATCTTCACCTTTGACAAATAAATAATTAAACTTTCCAACTAATTCTTCAATGATTATTGTTGATACGTTATTATATTAATCATGACCAGCTTCCCAATATATCCCATGATATTTTTTTTCACAATCATCCACAATTTTTTTATATTCTTCAGTTTGACGTGATTTCTCACAAGGTGGTTTAAATATTTTTATAGTTGGTGAAGATCTTGAATTTATAGGTTGGATAACCAACCTTGAGGTTCTTGAAATCCTTGAAAATCAATGACTGCTGACATTTCGTTTTAATATATATCAACTCAACTCAACTCAACTGTATAGTGACCAGTTCGGAACTGATGATATTCCTTTTATACCTCTGATTAACCACTTCCCTCTTTTTTCTATCCCTTCCACCTATTTACCCCTGCCATTTTTACCCCCTCCACAACTTATTTTACAAACATCAATAGATGATGAAATAAAGAAATTATTCACAATACTTTCTGTAATTTGTCTTGATGATGCAAGAGCTAAGGTTCCAACCTATAAAATGATTGGTCCTCAGTTTAAGACATCATCAAGACAAATTTTTTTTTTTTTAATTCCATCAACATTGTTTTTATATAAATAAAAAAAAAAAATATTCCTTCGAGTCGGATTCGAACCAGCGACCTCTGGATATCTCTCACATTTTAATCAAACCAATTACAGTCCATCGCTTCTACCAACTGAGCTATCGAATGCGATTTAGTTTTTCATTAAATAATATTTGAAGAAATATTCTTTTACCTGTAGGATATAGCATAATCTCTTGTTTGTTTCAGAGGATAGCGTGCCAAACTCAAATGCCAAAGGTCCGAGTTCAAATCCCGGTTGGGGAAAATATTTTTTTCCATTAATAATAATAATGACACAAGATGGTGTCTTTCTAAAACCAAAAATGACAAAAAAAAAAAAAAATCCAATATGGCGTATTATGAAAAAACAAATGCGTCGTATGAAAAATGAGACTCGCGGGAATTTCAAAAATTTTAAAATTTAAAATGGCGCCTTACGAAAAACCAATATGGCGTCTTATGGAAAAATCAATATGGCGCCTTATGAAAAATCCGGACCCCCCATGGCGACATTGCTCTAAATAATTAATGAGAGGACCCCCACGACGATTTGACCTAATTGATTGACCTATTCAATTAATTGATTGATCTAATTAATTAATTCAAGGACCCCTGGGGCGATATCCGCGGATTCCGTGAAATCAACCGCGAATCGCAGCGGGGGGTCGCGGGACTCGAGGGCACAGCGGGGGGCGTCCCAGAACTGTCCTATGTACACTATTGACTCGTATACCACTACGTTTATTTTGTGACCCCTCTTTAAAAATTTTGTTACGCTTTTGTCTTAAAAATCGTAGTGTGTGTGTAAACAGATAGGCACCAACACTATTCCAGCAAGCAAAATGGAAATCGTGAGACACTGTATTTTTTTTTATATACTACTACTACAGCGCATCATTGTGTATGTCACGTTGGTGTATAACACCCCGCTCGGCAAGTGAAAACTAAACAAGGAGAAAAGAGCAGTGTTGCCGGATCGCAATTCTCTCATGTTCTCTCGTTGCGAGAAAGACGAAAATTTCAAAATTTAACATTGAATATCTTTAAAAATCAACGTCAGAGAAAATTCAATTTTTTTTATCGTATTCGCCTTGCCGAGCACTACAATTTGATAGTAATTTGAAAATTTTTTAGTGAAAAAAGAACTCGTTAAAAATAACAATGTACGGTATATCAACTTATAGTCCTATCCTCGCGTATAAAAGTTGTCAACTTTGACATTAATTATCTCAAAAAAACGACGTCATAAAAAATTGAAAAAAATTGAGAGTATAGATATTTATTTCATTTAAAAAATGAGCCAAAAAAAAAAAAAAATTGAGTGACGATTTAATTATTTATAAGCAACCTTAAATACAAGGATACAAGATAAACCAGATCATATTCAATTGATTTAACATGAAAAATAAGATCTTATATTTCATTCATTAATTTTAACGAGCCGAGTTAGCAATGAGCGCATTTTTATAATACAAAAAAAATAGATCTGGTAACGTTTGTTGTGGCGTGTGGCTCACGTAACCGTTGAAAATTAAAAATTTTCAATACTCTGGCTAGGGCCGTGTTCATTTTTATTTTTTGAATGATTTTCAATAGTAAGAATATAATAAGAGTACAATTCATGTTTATTTTTTTCAAAATCCATTTTTTTTTTTTTTTCGTTCGAATTATGTAGAGTTTAGGCAAGGTATAACTTTCGTTAAAATTAACGGAATGACTTGAAATTAGGCTCGTTTTTTTAATTTTATCGCCCTTCAGGGGGTTTGTTCCGATTCTATTAGTCAATTTTTGTCTATCTTTGAAATGAAAATGACAAAAATATTTCAAAAGTTCTATTTTTTGATATTTTATGGAAACTAGAATTTATTTTGAATAAATTTTCAAATGAAAGTTAGAGAATTTTACCACAAATGCTTTTTCAATCTTATACAGAGTATCTATGACCATTTCGTCAAAAGTTAAAGCGTTTTTTAAAAATTACTAGAAAACAAAGCAAGCAATAACTTTTGATAAAATTGTAATAGAGACTTCGTATTAGGCTGAAACAACGCATCTTTCGAAACTCCATCGCTCTTTATAGGAAAGAGCATTATCTGTTCAGTCCATTTTTTTTTTTCTAAAAACTAAATTAAAAAAAAAAAAAACAGCCTCCATAGAAGAAGAAAATTATCTGATGTAACTTTCTTTTATTTGAATTAGAAATTGATAGGCTTGATACTAAAAATAAAAAAATCCATGAAAAGTTAAATTTTCAGTCTCGAAAACTGACACCTCGATCAATGATATCATTTACATTACAAATAATAGTTGAAGAGGCAAGTAAAAGTAGATTTAGCTTTTTCTTAGCTCCACAGTGCTAATTAAATTCATTTTTTCTTTATATGTAGATAAATTAAAACATAAAAATTTCTGTCGTCGTGAAAAATGCCGCAGAATACAATGTATTCAGACTAGTGTTATTCAACTCGTTGGATGCAAGATATCTTATAGGGACAAAAACTTATAGTGCTGCACTCTAAAATATTCCTAGCTCACCAATTGTATGAGTTGTACTGTTGACAAAAATTATAATAAGGAATTCTAGTTGAATGAACGGAATTAATTTATTTATTTATCACACGCGCACGAATTCGTCCAATATTCGCCACTCTTTTACCTCCCGTATTTCGTTAAATTCGAACCTAGGACGAAATTGAAATGAATCAGCCAATGAGATGTTGAATACAAGTTTTTACTAGTAAAAACTTGTATTCGATTAGTTTTCGACCAATCAAATCTGTTAATGTCGGTAAGCTAAAGTTTTAGTCGATCGTACACAGTGGCGCTGGAGTAAAAATAATTTTTTTTTTTCTCCTCCACCGAGTCCCCACCACTATTACATCTCATTGTGTTGACAAAAACAGAGAAATAAAAATGAAAAAAAACACAAGGTATACCAGTGCGTTTATTATAATTGAAAATTACAATCAAAATATCATGATGACTGAGTGTGTTGATGACGATTCTGAACCACAAGGCATTAAAGATGAAGCTGCAAGCATCATAAATAATTCTTTACCAGACAAATCACGTCATATTTATGAACAAAAATTTAAGAAGTTTCAAGAATGGAAAAAGTCACGTAACCTTCAAAAGACGACTGAAAATTCAGTACTTGTATATCTTCAATATTTAACAAAACCACCAATGAATTATAAACCAACAACTGTTAATACGCATTACACATCAATTAAACAAATGAGTTTAATCAAAGACAACATTGATAATTCTAAATATAAAACTGTAAGTAATTATATGAAAAAGAATAACAACAACTACAGAGGTAAACAAGCAACAGTTTTTAATGAGAAAAATATGACTGATTTTTTTCAAAATGCACCTGATCATGTTTGGCTAGCAACAAAGGTATTATTATTTAAATTATTATTATTTTTATCTATCAAATAAAAAAAAAATCAGATCTATTAAATTAAAATACTGTCAATTCAACGAGAAAAAAAAATTAATATTACTGTATTTGAAAATAAAATAATTTTTTAATGTTATTTTCAGATTGCAACGAAATATTTGGCCGCGTAAAGATACGTATGTTAACTATAAACTTACGTATGTTAACAGTTAAGATATCTATGTTTATTGTTAATATATATATCTTAACATTAAACTTTTGTATGTTTAATGTAAGCATATTGGTATGTTAACTGTTAACTTATCCTTCTCTGAGTGTAGTAATTAATGAAGAGGAATTACAAAATTCTAATTTTGGCGACGAATTAGATATGAACAATAATGAATTCTCATCATATAAGGCAAAGATAAGCCACTCAGTGAAGAATGTAAATAAACCCACTAAAAATAATGATTTGTCAAGTAATTATTTTTATTTTTTTTGGCATAATATTAAATAGAAAATAATGAAATCAAATATTTATTTATTTAAGTGAATTACTAAATTATTACAGTTCCAATTAGAGAGCTGATTTGGTAAATACCAATTTAGTGATGGATGTACACCCAAGTAGTCTAGGTATGTAATAATACATCTATTTTTTATACTATCAGCTAATAATTATACTTCGATTTCAGATAATCTGTATACAGTTGTAGCAAAACTGGTACGTGCTGTTGAAGAAAATACGAAACTTTTAAATTCTTTCATGAGCTGCCAAGATGAAAAAAAAAAAAGTACCATGACTAAAGAAAAGCTCAGTGAAAAATACTATTTGCATTTTCCCATCAGTAATTTAGTAAACTTTAAAGAAATGAATGATCTTATTACAAAAAATGATTCCTTCAAAAAAGATATGGTAAGTTTTATAAATGCATTTTATATTTGTCCATCATAATCATGTTTATTTTTGCAGTTCCAAGTATTGCTGCAATATACTGAGAAAAAAAACCATATCATCTCACTATCTCTCGTGACAATGCTCAAAGCATTTTTAACAAGAGAGCTGACAAAGAGAGCTGAACTATGTTGCTCAAAGAGAATCAAATGGCAAATTTGCTATGAATCATACTCCATTTTATATTTGTTTAAAAGGTAAGACTTTTTCATTCAAAACTAAACATATAAATGCATGCATACATACAACTTTTGTGATTTGAATTTTTCCAATTTATTACAGAAGTTATTATTGATGAGCGTTCATCTATTCAGATGACAACTTCTGAAAATGAAATATTGTGTGCATTGGGATCTGTTCTAACTAATTCTAAAAATTGGCCTTCATTGATTGAAAATAAAATTTCCAAAAGTAAATCAGCGACAATTTATAAGTGGTTTTTCTTTTAAATAAAAGAAATTACTGTAAATTTTGAGTATTGTCATAGGAAAAAATAAAAAAAATCTGAATATTATTATTATTATTATTATTATTATTTGAAAAAAAATTTAAAAAGGCCATAAAGTAGCTAGTTACTAACAAAAATCTCGGTAGCTTGAAACTCGGAATCACCTGATAAACGTCTGGTTATGAAATCTAACAAAACTACACTGAGAAAAAAAATGTCTGCATTTAAGAGAAAAGTTGCTTAGATATAGCAAAATTTTGCTTGAAAGTTTTAGGCTTTGATTTAAAAAAAAAATGTATTAAATTGAGCATAATATTTTTTAATTAAAGCAATTCATTTGCTTTAATTTAAGACATTTTTTTTTTTATTTAAGAGAAAAGAGAATTAATTTAAGAGAAACTTTGCTAAAAAGGAAGCAAAAATATCCTTTGAATCAAGCGAATAAGCGGTCTAGTTGAGACAAAAGTTGCTAAAATTGAATGACATTTGATTTCACTTAATGGGTAAATCGTTTAATTTAAGGATAATATTGATTGAATTAATAGAAAATTGTTTTTATACAAATGATAAATGAATTAATTTTAAAAAATTATGAATCAATTCAAGACAAAAAGCGATCTAGTTAAGACACAAGTTGCTAAAATTGAGCGACATTTCATTTAATTTAATAGGTAAGTCGTTTAACTTGAGCAAATTATCGATTAATTTGAAAAAATTATGAATCAATTTAAAGCAGAAAACCGTTCTAATCAAGACGAAAGTTGCTAAAATTGAGCGACATTTCTTTTAATTTAATGGCTAAGTCGTTTAATTTGAGGATAATATTGATTAAGTTAATAGAAAATTGTTTTTATACAAAAGAAAAATGGATTAATTCAAAAAAATTCTGAATCAATTTAAAACAAAAAGCGATCTAGTTAAGACACAAGTTGCTAAAATTAAGCAACATTTGATTTAATTCAATGGGTAAGTCGTTTAACTAGAAGAAATTATCAATTAATTTCAAAAAATTCTGAATCAATTGAAAGCAGAAAAGCGATCTAATCAAGACAGAAGTTGCTAAAATTGAGCGACATTTCATTTAATTTAATGGTTAAGTCGTTTAATTTAAGGAAGTTATAGATTAAATTAATAGAAAATTGTTTTTATTTTTGATTAAAAGAAATGAAAATAGAAAAAAAAATTATTTTTTTATTTTTTCTTTTTTTTCAGGACTTATTTTTCTTTTACACTTGAAGATTCAATTGTTTTTTTTTTTTTTTTTTGTCCTAACCGAGCCTCGAACCTCTGCCTAATCTAAACCTATCTAAACCTATACTTTTAAAAGCCAGTGCGTTACCCCCTGAACCATCGCGCGTTAACGTATCAGAGACAAAATTATGAGGCCCTTAAATCAAAAGTTTCATCACATCCCGATAGGCTGGTTGGTTTTATTTTTTTTACATGTAATTGTTTAAATTTTTATTAATACATCTTTCTGTCATTTATTTTATTTAATTCTTAAAAGAAACAAAAAATATCTATTATAGGCACTTAGTTATTTTATTTTAGATGTCTTCTCGAAATAATTAGAAATAAATATTCAACTGATTTTGAGAAAGAAAAAATCTTTACAATATATGTATAAAATATTTTAAGAAGACATCCAAAATAAAATAACTAAGTGCCTATAGTGACATAGGTATTTTTTTCGTTTTTCTTTAAGCTAGTTAAATAAAGTGCTTGTGCTTGTTATGATCGTGCTTGTCATAATCGAAATAAATTCAAGATCTTGAATGAATTTGTTCAGGACAAAAAAATGGAACAGATGATTAAATATTGAATCATTCAATAAAACAACAACAACAGGAGTAAATAATGAATAAATAAATGATGTACCAAGTGGAAATCAAAATAGCAACAACAATATTGATCATATATAAACAACAGCAATCATAATAGAACAAATACACGGTGGTGGTGGTGGCGGCGGCGGCGATGATGCACCATCTAGTGTTTGTGGTTAATTCGCTGCTAAAAGAGATGTTGAAAAAATCGATCAAAGAGTTCGTTTCGTTTTGTTTTTTTTTTTTTTTTTTTTATTCAAATATTGAGAAGATAGCTACTAAATTAAAATCAAATTTATTTCCATCTTATCATAAACTGATAAAGTTAACTCAACCAATGTTAGTTTTTAGCCAAGGGAGTCTTCCTCTACTCTTTCTTGAATTTAATGCCGTGTTCCCTTCTACTCAACTAACTTTGGTAAATTGTATTTTATTAATAATTTTTTTTTGTTGAAAAATTTATAGAAGTAACTTGAGTTTATTTATTTTTACTCGTTACTATGCAAAAAACAAAAATGTAACAAAAACATATGAAAGCATAAATTTATATTCATTTAACAAGAGCAAATGATAACCATAGTTACGTTTCATTTTCTGAAAAAAAAACAGTAAAACAAAAATATTTTTAGTCGGTTGAGATACTAAATACTTACTTATTGTCCTATACTTAAATCTTTCTTGAATATCGAGAATATATATATATATATATATATGGGGCGTTCTGAGTCTAAATTTTTCACTTTTTAGTTCTAAAATACGCCGAAAAAGAAATTTTACCAAGATGTTTTAATTTTGTTTTATTTTTTTGTATTTCAAAATTTAAATTTTTTTTTTTTTTTCAAAAAATTTTGAAAAAAAAAACATTGAAAAAAAAAAAAAAAAGCATATAAACGTCTCGGCCCACTCTTATTTTTAATTGAATATACGTGGATTGAGTACCTTATTTTATGGAAAAAATTTCATGTATTTAAATTGGGGCTTTTTTTATGAAAGAAGAGAATTACCATTGAAACACTCTACTTTACCGGCTAAAAGACGTTACAAAATTTCCGAAAAAATTCAGGCTGCATAAAAAGTCAAAAACAACATATAAAAAAATTTTCAACTCAATCCCCAGGGTCAGGCATCAAAGTAGTGACTCAGAATGCCCCATATACATAAATATATACATAAAAGTAATATATAATGGAAAGATCATACAAAAGAAAACAGGATAAGAATAATACTGACATTAAAAATTGATGAACAGTCAAAGAGAAAAATTTCATATGAATTGCTTATTAATATTATAAAAAAAAAATTTTTGTCGATTACTAATATTAAAAGTATTAAATATGATCAAATAGAAATTATAGAATATGAACAAGAATTATCATTCAATAAAAAAGGTATTTTTTCGTTGTTAAGAAGTAAGAGATTTTTAGAGAACTACTTTATTGTTCTTGCAGAAGTAATCACTTTATTGAAAATGATCGATGAAAGTATCCGTAATGATTTTTATATGTAAAAAAAAGAAAATTTAAAAAATCTGGACAGAAAAAAATTAAAAATAAAAGCGATTGAAAAAGAAAAAGTATACATAAAATAGTAATAGAAGTGTTCAGCTGACTAGTTGTTTAATAAATAAATATTTATATAAAATTATATTCTGTGTGTTAACAGTTAACATACCAATATGTTTACATTAAACATACAAAAGTTTAATGTTAAGATATATATATTAACAATAAACCTACATATCTTAACTGTTAACATACGTAAGTTTATAGTTAACATACGTATCTTTACGCGGCCAAATATTTTGATGCGCCAGTCTACTTCTTGTAATCTTTTTTTTTTGACATTATATTGTGATACTATTCTAATTGTAATATAATATAATATGTACTCGTGTTGTCATAAATTTATTTAAATTTAGTTTTTTTGTGAATTTATTCTTAATTTTACATTAAATTTTCATATTTACATACGTAAATGTCTTCAACTATCAACCTAACCTTCAAATTGTGTCAATTACAGATATCTTAATAGTTTACATACGCATATTAATTATTAAGATACGTATGTTTAATGTTAATATATCTTTGATGTAAACTTATCAGCCACCACCCCTTTGAACATGGCATATGTTAACATTAAACAGGATATGTTAACTGTTAACATATCCTTCTCTGAGTGTAGAACCTCAATATTATAACTAATCAATAAATTCAAAATTGTTAATGACTGAATGAACATAATAGTTCACTCGGAAGAAGAGCGAAAAAGACAACTAGTCAAAAATATATTAATGCAACGAGAGATCTTTCAATTACTATTTATTAGAATTACTAAAGACGTTTCACTCCCCTGTGCGTACAATAACACACATCTTTTTTTTTATCTTCAATATGTTCACTTTCATCAGTATTTTTCTCTTCAATATTATTCATGTCATATTTGTCACTCAAAAAAGAACGAACAATAGATTTTGGGTAGTTGTTCGCAGGCATTTGCCTCAAAGTAAAAGATGATGGAGATGATTTAATTAATTTTTTCAGTGATTTTTTGACTGCTTTTTTAATTGTTTTTTTAATTATGGTTTTAGAAATATTAGCGACGTAAATTTTACCTCCAACTAAAATAATATCAAATAATAATATAATTATATACAAATAGTTTTAATATTAAAAAACAAATAAATGAATAAATAAAACATAACCTACTTTTTGATGAAAAATCCATTATCAATATTGTTTGGACTCATTTGTGCGCTGGTGAAAAATAATTATACTACGATACTTATGCCGATTGACAGGTTTAGTGCTCGTAGAACTAAACCCGTCAACTTTTTGATAAATTAGATTAAATTCAATTGATTTGACATAAAAAAATAAAATCTCATATTTTATTCAATAATTTTAACGAGCCGGGTTAGCGATAAGCGCATTTTTATAATACAAACATAATCGGTTGTTTTTCCATTGTCAAAGATTAGTTTAGTGCTCGCTTCCATGTCAACAATTATTAATTTCTGAACAAACTCTACTGTAGTAAAAAGTCTAGCTTCATCTCATGAAGATGCTTCTTAAAAATACAATGTCAACATTGCACGCAAAACAGATAACTTTAAATTTCTTGAAAAAAGAGATATGCGTGAATTAGTTTCAGTAAACGGAAAGTAAATCAGCAGAGGGAAATTGCTATCAAGATACAATCAAATATATTTAATAAATATATCAAAGATGTTTCGTAAATGGCACACACAGTGTATATGGTGAGGTAGAGTATAAAATTTTGAACCAAAAATGTTTTTAGAGCTAAGCTCTAGGACTTTTCGTTTTCAAGTTATTATTATTTGAAGTCCTCCAATGAGAGCTCAGCGTCGTGTGCTATTATTATTATGTGCGTCAAAAAAACACGTGCTTAGGTACGCGGCAATTAGTGTGAGTAGAGATATTGACTATGAACAAATAGTATGTTATTTGTTATTTAATGAACAATATTGACGGTAGATGTAGCTACGGAATATTTATTATACAGCATACGGCTGTCATGACAATTTATGCTAATAAATAATGATGTGCAGATGTATGCGGTATGTATGAGTATCGAAATGTACATGTCACAGTACGAGTTGATATCGTATGCGGTACGTATTAAACCTTAAGAAGAAAATACATTGTTTTCTATTGAACATACCGCATACGATATTTATTAATTTTAGAAATTTAATCATAACCGTATGGGGTATATACAGATTAATTATTATAATTAACATGGCATGCGGCATATGGGTTCCAATTAATAATGCATACGAATTGACATTGTATACGGTATTCCTGTCATTGATTTCAGAAATTTAACATTAGCCGTATGCGGTATATATCCGTCAAGTTTCAATCTAAAAAGTAATATTGCTTCATACCGCATACGTACGGTAAGGTTCAATGAGGACCGCATACGATAGCAACTTGTACTAAACTCATTTTTCTAATGAATATTCCGCATGCCGCGATCGTTTCCTTATATATACCGCATACGATACTAAGTTGACGTATATTATTGGCCACTGAGCACCAGTTGCGTTTCAATCATTACCGCATACGAGTTGATATTGTATGCGGTATTAACAAAGCCATTAGATGCAATGAAACATCTGCACATCAACATTTAGTAACCCAAATGACTATGACAGCCATATGCGGTACAATAAATATTCCGTAGCTACATCTACTGTCAATATTGTTCATTATACAACATACTATTTGTTCATAGTCAATATCTTTACTCACACTAATTCCCGCGTAACTAAGCATGTGTATTTTTGATTCATATAATGAAAATAATACGCGACGCTGAGCTCTGATTGGAGGACTTTAAATATTATTAACTTGAAAACGAAGAGTCCGAGAGATTAGCTCTAAAAAAATTTTATGTTCAGAATTTTATACTCTACTTTAACGTGTACGCCATTTACGAAACATCTGGATATATTTATTGAATATATTTGATTGGCAATTGCCGAGTTCGTTCCCGCTTCCCCGAAATGCCCGTATTAATTTTGGAAGGCGGGGCACGTTCATTCGAGTTCGTTCCCAAAAAAAAATCCGATTCGAAATCGTTCCAATCGTTTCCCCAACCATGTCCCCTCCACTTTGCCAGTTCGCTTATTTCCGAAGACCGAATTCAACCGAGTCTAGCCGGTGCAGCACGATTTGTAATTCCACCAACCATCGATCAAGCATGCCCGAATCTAACCGAGTCTACCCGGTGTAGCACGACTTTTTAGTACTATTAAGATATTATTGATTAATATCAAATATTAATACTTCATTAATTGACTTATTAATTACAATACCAATTTAATAATTAGTTTATTAATTAATTAATTAATTTTGATTGAGATTACTATTTAATATAAAGTTTGACTTTTATATATTGACATATATATCAGTAGTATAGATAGGAGAGTTCTGGACCAGCCCCCTGCTGTGCCCCCCCCGAAACCCGCGACCCCCCACTGTGATTCGCATGTGATTTCACGGAATGCGCGAGGGCCCACCCCAGGGGTCCGCGAATTAATTAATTAATTAGAGCACCGTCATCATGGGGGGTCCCGATTTAATTTCGTAAGATTGCATAATGGATTTCTATTATTATTATTATTTTTATTATTATTATATTATTTATTTATTTTTATTATTATTATATTATTTATTTATTTATTTTATTTATTTATTTATTTTTTTTTTTTTCATGGGAGGCCATCTTGAATTTTTAAATTTTTAAATGCCCGCGGAATATGTCGGTAAAATAGTTTTGAATTATTATTTTTTTTTTCATAGGAGGCCATCTTGAATTTTTTAATTTTGAATTTTTAAATGCCTGCGGGATATGTCGGTAAAATAGTTCTTATTATAGAGAAAAAAAAATATTTTCCCCAACCGGGATTTGAACTCGGACCCTTGGCATGAGAGTTTACACGCTATCCTCTGAAACAAACATGAGATTATGCTATATCCTATCGGTAAAAGAATATTCCTTCATATATTATACAATGAAGAACTAAATTGCCTTCGATAGCTCAGTTGGTAGAAGCAATGGACTGTAATTAGTTTGATTAAAATATAAGAGATATCCAGAGGTCGCTGGTTCGAATCCGGCTCGAAGGAATATTTTTTTTTTTTTTCTATTTTATATTGATATATAAAAACAATGTTGATGAAATTAAAAAAAATTTGTCTTGATGATGGTTCGAACTGAGGACCAATCATTTTATAGGTTGGAACCTTAGCTTTTGCATCATCAAGACAAATTACAGAAAGTATCGTAAGTAGTTTCATTATTTCATCAACTATTTGATGTTTGTAAAATAAGTTGTAGAGGGGGTAAAAAAAATGGTAGGGGAAAATAGGAAGTGGAAGGGATAGAAAAAAGAGGGGAGTGGTTATTCAGAGGTATAAAAGAAATTTCATCAGTTCAGAACTGGTCACTATTCAGTTGAGTTGAGTTGAGTTGAATAGATATATATTGAAACAAAATGTCAGCATTCATTGATTTCCAAGGATTTCAAGAACCTCAAGGTTTATTTGTTGTAAAAGAGTTGGTTATCCAACCTATAAATTCAAGATCTTCACCAACTATAAA
Organism: Aphidius gifuensis; assembly: GCF_014905175.1. Lineage (NCBI taxonomy): Eukaryota > Metazoa > Arthropoda > Insecta > Hymenoptera > Braconidae > Aphidius > Aphidius gifuensis. Next base: position 9,238,919 of record NC_057791.1, on the reverse strand, counting down.
AATATTCAAACCACCTTGTGAAAAATCACATCTAACAGAAGAATATAAAAATACTGTGAATAATTGTGAAAAAAATTATCATGGGATATCTTGGGAAGCTGGTCATGATCAATATAATAACGTATCAACAATAATCATTGAAGAATTAGTTGGAAAGTTTAATTATTTATTTGTCAAAGGTGAAGATAGAAAAAAATGGTTAACATTTATTTTACGTTTTAATCCAATGACAATTTTTAATTTGGAAGACTTGGGATGTCCAGATATAAAAATATTAGAGATGGAACATCCAGCAATACGACATATGAATTCACATCCTTTATGCAGTTCTTACAAATGTGCATATGAAAATGCACAGAGATACAAATACCGGTATATTAAAAAATTTTCAACAAGAGCCAACATGAAAAAATCCATTTTACATTTTTGTGCAGTTAAAAATATAACTGACTTGACACAAAAAGATATTGCTGCACTTCTAGTGATGGCTATTATAAAATTTGCATCACATCAAATTGATGAAATTTGGGAAAAATTATCAGTAGAACAACGTTCGAATCCAACAATTTCAAAATTAAAACGATGTAAAAAACATCCAATACAAAATAATTGTGAAGATGATGTTGGAATATCTTATTATGTACTAGAAAAAGATTGTTTAAAATGTAAAGAAGGAACTGACAATGGAGAATTGAATTTTATTAATGAATAAATGATGCAAAACCGAATTTTTAAAAGTTGTTAATTTTTTTAGAATTATCCTTCCTTCCTTTAAATATAAGATATGAAAAAATAAAGATTTAGTTTGTATAATAAAATAATAGAAACAAGTTTCAACAAGTTTTAACATGTTTGAACAAGTTTTAACATGTTTGAACAGAAAAAGAAAAAAATTCTATCTAGATTTCATTGTTATAAAAATTGATGAATCATCTGACGACAATGGATTAAAAGATTAAATTTTAGAAAATATACTGAAACATGTTCAAACAGGAATTATTAGCTTTTTCTCAAAAAAATATTTTTTTACATCTATTGTTATAAATTCCATGAAGAAGATTATAGGACTAAAAGATTAAAAGATTAGAATAATAGAAAGTAAAAACTATTTTCTAAGAAGAAAAATTTTTATTCGGGATAAGCATCACCTGATTTTTCCTTCTCCCACAAAATTTAAACCAATCACAACGTTCCCCCACTCTTAAAAAATTTATAGTAGGGATAAGCATAACCTGTTTTTCCCTTCTCCCACAAAATATTAACCAATCACAACGTTCCCCCACTCTTAGTGAAAAGAGGAAAGGGAACTTTTTCGTTGGTGGGGGACCTGAGATTTAGTATATATTCTCGTGCACAGAGACTAAGCATCACTCATCGTTCAGTCCATCAGCTGTAGTGCGCCCAGTCTTAGAAACCAACAAGTAAGTTTTATCATATATTTATAAATTTTTATTAACTTATTGATATTATCATTGTTTTTTAATTATTTTTTTAACTAAAAAATAACTTTTCCATTTACAGATATTAAAAATGGGTTTTGCAAAAGCAAAAAAACTTCAAAAAGCTAACGAACGCAAGTCATTAGAAGATTTTAAGAGAAAAGTAGTTTATAAAATTACTAAAGTAGCGAGATTTCCAACATCAAAGTATGGTCCAGCACTAACAGTCAAAATCAACAATGAAAATTATGCATATCTACCAAAAAGATTTGCTACACATTTTAATCAAGATGATCAAGAATTTAAGGAGCTAGAAAATGCTGTCAAGAAAGGAACACTAACCATGGTTCTTGATGGTGAAAATAACCAAGATGTAATATTAGATGATAGTACATATGATCTACGTGATTTCGATGATGATGAGGAAATGTGAATAAATAAATAAATAAATAAATACACTAAATCAAATTATTTTCGTTTGTTTTTATTTAATTAAAACCATAGGTTACAATTAATTTATGTTAACTTATGTACTATTCCACTTATTGGTCTATATTCAATTATTTTATCATGTAAAATTAAGCAATATGCTGTCGTTCCTTGAGGAAAATTTTCTTTTGATTCAAATTCCAAGCGTACATCTACAGCACCAGTCTTCAAAAACTCATTTTGTTTACTACAATCAATAACAATTAATGGAGATTTTTTAATAAAATTATCTTTTGTTACGAAATCTATTTTTGAGCCATAGTAAGACTCTGCAAAATTAGCATACATATCATATAATAAAGCAAATTGATTTTTTTCAATATCAAGATTCAAATTCCCATATGGAAAAATATGAGAATTAAGATAAAGTTTAACATTTGTTATTTTACAATGATCAAAATGTGTTACATCTTTTTGCCAATCATTTTTTCTATTTGATTGAAAACCAAGAATAACATAACGTGGCTTTTCCAGTTGAGTTGCAGTTTTTACTGTCCATATATGATGAGTTGTTTGTGGCAGCAATGGATACTCATATAAGTCCCACGATCTAAATCCAATAGAAATGACAGGATCTTTTTGTATATATTTCATTATATCAATTTTATTTTTGTTTGATAACATTATATACGGTACAAGCCATTCAATTTTTAAGTTTTAAATCAAATTCTGGCATATTAGGAACTCTCTCATTATCTCGTACGATCGCATTCAAATTTGAACGTGATCGTATCATAATGAGTTCATGTTTCGCATTGACAATTATTTTTTGATAATCTTCAGCAAAGCCAAAAATTATATTTAATGGAACGCATATATCAAAATATCCATCATCATTTATCAATTTCATACCATTTTGATTTATCCACCCTGCATTTTCATAATTCATTCTTGAACTTAATGACAAACAATTTTTCATTGTAGATGTTATACCAACATTCTTTGATTTATCAATTAAAACTCCATTTAATTCATAACGCATTTCATCAAACAAAAAACACATAGCATTATTTACTAACGTTAAAGGATAAATATCAGCAAGTGGATCTTCTGCATTTACAGCAACATGTTCTTGCGTTAATTTTCCACTCATACGTATGTAGCTTTTTGATGGTAGAACAAACAAATCTTGATTCTGTATTGATATTCTTATTTCATCACTATTATCGAAGCTCGTTGATCTGACTGATGAGCATGTAGCTCATAGTTGGATATTTCATTGTTAAATTGAACTGGCGCGTTTATATCGAAAATATTTTCATCACTCATTTTGACGTGTAAAACAATCAAGACAAGTTATATTTATCCAATTAAAGTTCCAAAATTTTTTTTTACTTTTAGACCTAGACTCTGCAGGTAATTTATATTCTGAGATGTCAACTTCTTGACTGCTCGATTCAGACTGACTGGAGGTGTCCATGATGTGCTGCTTTTATACGATGCCCCACGTTTTATAGCGCGTGAATTGAAGCAAATTCCCATTTCTATGATTTTACGTGTAACGTAATGGTTATTGTTTCACCACGGAAATTCACTAATTTTCCGTTTTGATCAACAATTTTTAATTGTAAATGATCAATGGTTTTAACAGTAATTGGTAAATAGATTGGATTAGCTGGTACTTCAATTATTTTATAACCAGGTGGTACAGCAGGAAAAGTTATATATTGTATGAACTTTTTGTTGATTCACGTAAGCTCCTGTTGTAATGTTGCACCTCGATTCTCAATGTATTCACTTTTAAAATATTAATCGGGTAGTTTGATTCATATTTTGTTTTAGAACTCAATATTCTCGGTGTAAATCCTAGTAAACGTGCTGGTGATTTTGTTTTTAAAAAATCAATGTCTCTTTTCACTTGTAATATATGAATGTAGAGTATTTTTATTATATGTAATTTTGATATTATATTTTTCTAAGTAAGCAGCTAGATCATCTATTTCATAACTTCCAGTTGGTATTTCAATTGTATCATAACTGTTCAAATATGTAATCATATTATTTTCATGATCGATATTTGGTAATGAATTAAATGATAAAAATGAAATAAGTGCTAATGAATAATTTTTTTCACTTGATAATTGTATGGGTGGAAAGTAATCAGTTTCTAAGACTGAAGATTTACCGGTGAGCGTTAAAGTAAACGTATCGTTCATTGTCAAGGTTGATAAATAACTGATTGGAAATTTTCTTTTCTTCTGCTTTTATAGTTTTCCTGTGAGAAATGCGAGACATAAATGTCCACAATTATACGTATTCCAATCTTGATAACGTTTATGATTATAATTGATGCTACCAACATTAAGATAACTGACAAGATCTTTCGGTGGCTGTAAGTTGCCAAAACTATCAAAGTATATTGCTGAATTTTTATTGAGTTTTTTATATGCTACCCAATGTGTTTCAGGATTCCTTTTATCATCTAAACTAATGATTCCACACTCTTGTTTCCAAGGTCCATCTTTTGGCATATCATTTCGCATAAAAACTCCACGGAAATTAGCAATTTTTGATTGTTTAGCAAATTTTAATAAATCACCGTCAGTTAAAGCTCTTTGTGGTAGCATCAGTTGAAGTTTTGAGAGATAAAGTCCCATACCGCTTTTATGTGGTGTTAAATAAAGTCCTTTTCCTATTGCAATTGATTCCATCATTTTATTGTGTCGCTTATTTTCATTTAATTGTTCTTTACTTGTCTTTACTGCATTGATAGCTTTGACAACACCAGATGCTCCACCAACTAATCCACCCAATGCTGATATAGCTGAGAAAATCGGGATTAAAAGTGGTAGTGCACCACCGATATGTTTAGCAACTGGTAAAACTCTAGGTACTGTAATAGCTTTCTTGCCACCATTTTTTTTAATAGCTGCTCTCGCACCGTTTATTGCTGATTTAATTGCAACTGATTAATTATTTGATCCCTTCATTGCTTGTTTTGCTGCTTGTACGATTTTTGAAAATGATATTTTCTTTTTTGTTATTTTCTTTTTTTTAACTGCACGTTTTTTTTTATTTTTTATTAATTTTCCTCCAGTCTTTTTTTTTATTTTTCTATTTTTCAACGAAGATAATGGTTTTTTTTTTTTTCTCGTACATTTCTTTTTCTTTTTTTCATTAACACAACCCATACCAAATTTTGATTTTACTTTCATTGCTCCTGTAACGAATGCAACTGCTGCTCTCTCACTTAAACTAGCGTCTTTCGAAAAAATACGTTTAGCTGCTTCACGAGCTAAAATATCATCAGCTGCGTTTCTTGCCTTGATGTCGTTGCGATTTTCGAATATGCAATATCGTGATTTTTACAGGCTGCGTCCAAAGGATTAATTCCCGGATCTCCTCTTGCTAAACGTTTTTCTAACTTGGTACCTGGTCCACAATATGAATAACCAGGCAGATGAAGTTCAAATGGTAACTTGTTAATTATTTTATTTAGTATTCCTTTTCCACAACGTTTTTTGTTCTTTTTCTTTTTTGATGTATGCTCAATCATAGCTTATAACAGACTGATTTGCTTTGGTATAAAACGGTTGAATTTATATGATTTAAGCTCAGTGTTCATCACGATGGAATACCAGAAACAAGCTCTAAAATTACCAGTTATAAACTTTGATATAATTACATCGAAAAGTGGTAATGGTTTAAAAGAAAAACGACATGGTGATTTACTACCAAATACAATAAGATGTGCGATAATTGGAGGAAGTAATTGTGGTAAAACGAACGCTTTGATGAGTATAATTGTTGATCCAAATGGTTTACGATTTGCAAATATTTATATTTATTATAAATTTTCAGACAACGATCAAGTTGTACCAGTTGATGAAGCAAAACCAAATTCTTTGTTTATATTTGACGACGTTGCAACTGAAAAGCAGGACCATATTAAAGCATTTTTTTGTATGGGAAGACATAAAGCTGTTGATTCATTTTATTTATGTCAATCATATGCGCGAATACCTAAACACTTGATACGTGATAATATTAATTTTTTGATTATCTTTCCACAAGATGATACGAATTTAAAGCATATACATCACGATCATGTTAACATTGATATGGAGTATAGTAAATTCCGGCAGATGTGTGTGGATTGTTGGAAAGAAAAATATTGCTTCCTGTGTATCGATAAAGATAGAGATATAGATAAAGGAAGATATAGAAAAAATTTTGACTGCTTTATAACTATAAATAACAAAACAATTTGTTAAATTTTCTCAGTTAATTGTAAAATCGCAAAGGATCAACATGCCTCTTTGTGAGCAAGAACTAGTTGATGAAACAAAATTTTTAAGTGAAATTGAAAAAGTACAAGACGTTATTCGGAAAAAATATCAATTGATAAAATTAGGGAAAGAAAATATATCAGATGCTGCAAATGAATATCTCAAACCTGTTGTCACACCGCTCAACAAATTAGCTGCACAACTGCCAACAACAACGGTTAGCAAAAAATAATTAATTGATGATGATAAATCATTTCCAGATGAAAAAAATACGAATGATAAAAAAAATAATTCAACACATGAGGACAATTTTAGTACTTCTGATATTGAAGAATCAGTTTATGAACAAGAAGCTGAATATGATACTGCTGATGAAGGCGAGGAAACATTTGTGGAAGAATCAAATAAAGATTTAATAGATGATTACTTAGGAAAAATCAATAGTATACAGTGGGATAAAGATTATGGTGTGTAAAATCTGACTACAAAATTGAAATGCGAAAATTTTCTTTAACGATGATGAATTAAATATTTTTGATACACCATACAAAATAACACCTGGATTAATGGAATTATTATTTATGAAATCACCAGACAGAAGAACTATTACTGATATTGATGAAAAAAATTATAATGAAATTATTAATAATACAAATGCACATCATCAATATCATAGATCTAATATGCCAATAAAAAATTCAGCATCTCGGAAATACATTGATTTTATTGCACCTCATAAGAATGATAATAATGAGCATTATGGTACTGGATTGTTACCAACGGTTATGACTCTTAGAAAAAATAATCCAACTAGAGTCAATTATATCTATTGGGACGATCCGAATGAACTTGTTGATCGTTTACGATTATTAGTAGCATCAAGAACAGCTGGTAATCCGAATCATGATAATGAGATCATGTCAATTATTGAAGAGTTGAGAGAATGTGGATTAATATATTAATATATTAATATAAAAAAAATCAGTCTGTATACATCCGTCAGTGAACTATGACTGATTATAAAAGAGACGTTGTGCGTGAGTTACACGCTCCAGCAAGAAAAAATTTTTTACGACGTAAAGTTGATATTCGTGATAAGGATGAAACGTGGCAAGCTGATCTTGTTGAAATGATTGAACATTCAAAGATCAATTCTGGATATAATTATATTTTAACAGTCATTGATATTTTCTCAAAATTCAGCTGGGCTGTTGGACTCAAAAATAAAACTGGAAAAGAGGTAACAGCAGCAATGGAATCAATATTCAAAAAAGGTCGAATATGCAAAAATCTTCATGTGGATCAAGGAAAAGAATTTTACAATTCAACATTCAAAACAATGTTAAAAAAATATAATGTTCATATGTATTCAACATTTACTCATTTAAAAGCATCAATAGTTGAACGATTCAATAGAACACTAAAAAAAAAATGTTTTTTGAATTGAGCATGCAGGAAAATTATAAATGGTTGAAATTGCTGCCAGAATTAATTAAAAAATATAATAATACAAAACATCGCACAATTAAAATGAAACCAGTTGAAGTTGTTGGTAAAAATATTAAAATATTAAAACAAACTGTATTTAAAAGTTTAAATCATTGTCATGTTAAAATCAAATTTAAATTAAATCAACATGTAAGAATAAGTAAATATAAGCATGTCTTTGATAAAGGATATAAACCAAATTGGACAAACGAAATATTCACAATTACTAAAATTAATAAAACATCACCTGTAACGTATAAGCTTAAAGACTATCAAGGAAATCCAATACAAGGAAGCTTTTATACTGAAGAGCTACAAAAAGTTCGACATTCTGACATTTATTTGATTGAAAAAGTTTTGAAAAGACGAGGGAATCAGATGTATGTAAAATATCTTGGATTTGACAATAGTCATAATCAATGGATAGATAATCAATAAACTAATAAATAAAAAAAAGCAACGTGTATTTATTTTCTAACAATAATTTTTATTATATACATTTATACAACTTTTATTTACATCATTCATATTTTCTTTTAAATATACTTTTACTCAAACACATTCGTTCAACAGGTATATATCCTCAAGGCAGAGTGTCAGTTTCACCATTAGTTAACTGTCGTTTATCATCTTGCAAACTGAGAGCAATTTTTTCAATTGTTCTTGTTGTTACTTCATGTTTATGTGATCTTATAATATTTTGTTGCTTTTTTAAAATAACATGATTAATTAAACAATTTTTATAATCATCGAAAGTTATTTGTCTTACAGTTGATCTTTTGACGCCCTTTGCTCTCATATGAACACGTTTTTTTAATGAATTATTTTCATCTGCTATAACATAAGAGTATAATTTACTTCGTAAACCAATGAATTCTTTCATTATTTTTCCATTATTCTCATCTTTCATAATACCAATAACTTTTTTATTTTTTAATTGAATTCCATATTGATTATTTTCTGGATAATCAGATGTATCAAATTATTTAGGATTATTACGTATTAAATCGTATGGATTATGATTAAATATGTGGTAAACAGCAGAATCAGTATCACCATATAAATACTTGACTTTATCTTCATATTTTGGTTTTATGAAATTATAATGGAAATCATACATATATGTTTTTGACATTTCCAAAATAGAAAATCCAAGATAAATTGGTTTATTGAAAAGTATACTTGTTGGTTTCATCTCAATTATTACAAGATCGTCAATGATTAAATGACTGTGAAAGTTTGGCTTTGAGATATAAAATCTTGCTCCACCTCTACCACCATATTTTTCTACAAGTTTTATGGATTTACGAGTTCTTACAGACTCTAGAGTTTTACCATAAATTGCATTAATGAATAATTTTCTAAGATCTTTTTCAAATGCACTACGTGCTTTCTTTCGTAACTCTGTATTAAGATCAATATAAGATTGAAGCCATGCACTTTGTTTAAATTTTAAAACACGATGAACTTTAGTAATAATCATCCCCAAAGAACAATATTGTTTTAAATTCCGGTAATGGATAACATAATTTTTTTTATTATCTAGAGTTGCCAGTAGTTTTGGAGTTTTACTGGTTTCTAGAGGTGGTTTTTCGCGTACTGGTGCTAAAGGAAAATCTTTATGATGATGATGCAAACTTGCAGGATAATCTAAATCAACTTCAAGAATGTATCCATATTTTGAGTTATCAGCAGTTGAATTTAATATTGAAATATCAAAATTATTAATCCATTCAAATTTACAAGTTGGAAGATATTCTCTCATTGCTGCTCCATACATATTATTTAAATCAAAGTACATTAAAAATGACTCTTCTTCCTCTGGATTATATTCACTGCCCATATATCGATTATTTGCTTTTCCATATCGATTTGAGACTTGTGATAAACCACCTCTTATACCTTGCTCAATGAACAACATCATTTCAGGATCTGTCAACAATTCTAGTTCAATCTGAGTATATCTCAACATTGCACTAAAACTAAGTCCAGGTAGTGTATAATAATGTGCTGGATCTAACTTATATGTATTTAAACAATCAGCTCTGAAGCTTTCAAAAACATCAGCTAAAAGGGCAACATCAGTTTGTAAATATAAATCAGAATATTCCCCAAGTGTTTTTATATTGAACTTTTGCCAAACATTTAGAGCATGTGCATATGCTTCATCTGAAATATTTTCTTCATTCAATTTTGAATAAAATTGATCTTTCGATGGCAGTGTTGTATCATCAAATTTTTCCCATTTATCAAGATAATCATATGGAAATACTCCCTTCTTTGTAATTAAATTGAATTCATAATCATTTTTACAGAGACTTTTTGTTATTAATTTTTTATCATCATCTAGATTATTCGATAATGAATCTATGGAACTTGCCATAAATCTGTATGAATCGATAAATCTAAATTTTATTCTTGTACCCTTAACACGTTTTGTAAATGAAATATATCTTTCTTTATTGATTCCAAGTATATCAATTTTACCTGCAAACTGGTTTTTTAATTTTTTGATGATAAAATGAGCATCATAGCCTGTAAGGTTATGAAATACTACTGGGATAATACATGATTCTTGATAATTAATATTGCATATTTGATGGGCGGCACCTCGGTATTCTGAGGTCCAATGAGAATGATCTCTCACTCTTACGTCATTTTTCGTGAAATTTTTATCACAAATATGACATTTTTTAGCATTTAAAAATTGTAATTCTTCATCTCGTGTGAGAGACATTGGTTTAATATCATCTATTATTTTATTGACTTGATGAGCAATTTGTTCAAGCTCTGTAATAAACCATTCAATTGAATTTTTACCTCTATGAAGATTGAACTTGGAAAGTGAGTCATCATAACTACACTTCAAATAATATGCTGCACTACTTGGAACATGTTTTTGATAAATTTGATTTTTTTCAAGTTCTTCACTCTGCACTTTTTCCAATAAACATTCTAAATCACCATAAATTATAAATGGTACTGTTAATTGATGTTTATAGCTTAAAAATTTTAAAATATTATTTTTAGCAGTCGGTAATCTCATTGCACTTTTACATTTTTCACTACATAATTTTTCATGATTATCACAAGATTTTTGTGATTGAAAATGACATAAGCATCGATCACAAATTATTTTCTTTCCATTATGTTTAGAAATTTGCGCACTTACTAATCTCGATAAATTTTTAATCCAAGCGAAATGATATTGTGATAAATTTTTTTGCGAATCTAACTCATCATCATTATCATCATCATCATCATCATCATCATTTTTTGCTTCTTCATCTCTTTTGATCATTATAAGATGAATTGTATTCAAATTAGATTCATTCTTGCTAATATAATATGGAACAATCCTTTCTTTTCTACGTTTTTTATTTTTTTTTTCCTCATCATCATCATCATCATCATCACTTTCATTATCATCATCATCATCATCATTCTCTATTCCATAAATATTAATTTTCAACTTATTTTTTTTTTCAAAAATTTTGATTTTTTCCCATGTTATGGGGAAAGTGATTTCGCTACAATTTAACTTATCAATATGTTTTTTATATTGACTCACACGGTCAGCATGGTTAGACACCTTGTATAAACATGCTAAAACTGACCAAATAAAACATAAATTGTCTGAATTTTTAACATTCACAACTGAATGAGTTTTAATTATCCATGATGGCATTTCAACGAAAGATGAATTACCACCTTGCAGTGGTATGTATTCATTTATTTGGATTTCAAGATGGAGGATTTCATGCAGTTTCCAACCAGATCCATTTAATTCAGCTTCCTCAACATCTTCTAAAAAATGTTCAAATTTTTCTTGAAATAATTGACTGAGATCTGATGATTGTAAAACCTCAAAACTACCTTCACTGAAATATTTTGTTTCAACTTCCACACTATTATCAGCTGGTTTTTCAATTTCATAATTCAGAGCTAATACAGTATTGACTTTAAGTGCATTTTTATCTTGTAAAATAAGGGCTATTTGACTAATTAACATTTCTTTAGCATCAGAAAGAAAGTCTTTTACATTCTTATGTTTTAAATTAATTATAATGCTAGTCTTCATCCTGTTTCTGAAAACATTTTCTAAATCTTGCCATTCAATGTAATTTTCAGTAGTATCGTTTGATACATCAACTGTTGAAGATGCACCTGCACCTTGTACTTGCAAACTTTGTAATCTGAACAAAAATGTTGTTAGTATTCCCACTGTTGCCTGAGTGCATTTTTTATGAGCACCTGACAGACTTGCACATGATTTATTATAATTTGAAATATCTCTGCGTAATGAAACAATTGTAGAATTGATTTCATAGTGATCTGGAACTTGATGTAAACGTTCAACTATTTTTCGATAATTCTCTCGAAGTTGTTTGCATTGTGCGTATAAATCCATTTTATTTTAATATTTGTTGATTATCCTAAAAATCAAAAAAATATTAATGTAGAATGATTGCAAGTAAACAACTATTGATAATTGACTTAAAAAATTTCAAAAAATATGTAAAAATTGCAAAGATAATGATGGATTATAAAAAGATTTTAAGGTTATTTTTTTATAGAAAAATATTCATGTAAAATGATAGCTAGTGAAAATCTAAGGATAGTTTATTAAAAAATTTTATAAAATATCTTAGGATTATTCAAATACTCATTGATTATTAAATTGTGGTTAAGACTCACCTGATATTTTTTATATAACTATATATCGTTTTGACAGCAGACCACAATAATATTCGTTTGGTTAACCTTAAAAAACGAAAAATATTAATGTAGAATGATTGCATGTAAAAATCTATAGACAATTAACGTAAAAAAATTTTAAAAAATATTTAAAATTGCAAAGATAATGATGGATTATAAAAAGATTTTGAGGTTATTCTTTTATAGAAAAATATTCATGTAAAATGATAGCTACTGAAAATCTAAGAATAATTGACTTGAAACATTTGGAAAATATTCAGAAATTGACAAGATAATGATGGATTACAACAAAAAAATTTTGAAGTTATTTTTTATATTGAAAAATAACAACCTAGTGCAAAAGATATCGTTGTAGAATAATAGCTAGTGAAAATCTAAGGATAGTTTATTAAGAAATTTTATAAAATATCTTAGGATTATTGAAATACTCATTGATTAATAAATTGTGGTTAAGACTCACCTGATATTTTTATATAACTATATATCGTTTTGACAGCAGACCACAGTGAATTTGTTAGAAGAATGAGTTGGATGTGCCATCATTTATATAGCTTTATCCCTACTTTTTTTGTTGACCACTAGCGACACCATCACACTAACACCACCTTTTTTTCATATACAACTAGCGACATTTTCAATAACTTCTATCAACACTCACAAAAATAAAAAAAATTTAGAAACAGGAAAATATTTCATATGAAAAAATAAAAAACCATAGGATTAATTAAAAAAAAAAAAAAACAATATACTTGGAAAAAAAATTGGAAATTATTTATTTATTCATTTAATCATTATTTAATAAAACAAATAATCTTGTGACCACATTGGGTCACGACAAATTCGTCCCCTTCTGGACCTCTCACTCGGCGTATAGGAGCAATTGTAGAAATCTGCATCCTCGACCCTCCGAACCAGCTCCTCTGGTTCTAAAATGACGGTGTCTGCATCATCATCATCATCACTAACCAAGTCAATTACAGGAATATCCATTAAAGCATCCTGATCAGCATCATCAACATCATCTTCATCTTCATATTCTTGATCCCGTGTGTCTCTGGTTACTGAAAAAAAAAAAAAAAAAAAAACAACAATGAATTAAAATATTTAATTGAAAAAAATATTGAAAAAATAAAAAATAATTAAAAAATACTTACAATATATTACATCATCATCATCATCATCATCACTGACCAAGTCAATAAAAGATATTTCCATTGAAACATCCTGTAAAAATGAACAAAAAGAAATAAAATATGTAAAAACTAACACAAGGAAATTGAAATTTTGAAAAACTACCGGTATAAATGCCATAAAATATCCAAAAAAAAAAACTCTTTGTACTAAGTATAAATTTAGTTACCATAAAATGTCAAAAAAAACTCTTTGTACTAAGTATGAAAGCAATACATGTAAATTTAGTTACCATAAAATATCCAAAAAAAAAACTCTTTGTACTAAGTATAAATTTAGTTACCATAAAATGTCAAAAAAACTCTTTGTACTAAGTATGAAAGCAATACATATAAATTTAGTTACCATAAAATATCAAAAAACTCATTGTACTAAGTTTAAAAGCAATACGTATAAAATTTAGATATCAGAAAATGTCAAAAAAAAAAAAACTCTTTGTTCTAAGTATAAAAGCAATATGTATAAATTTAGTAACCATAAAAAAGACTTTTTGTACTAAGTATAAGAGCAATGAAAAAAGGAAATCAAATGACTCTACTAAAGATAAAAAAAAAAGGAAATGAAATGACTCTATCAAAAAGAAAAAAAGGAAATCAAATGACTATCAAAAAAGAAAAAAAGGGAATCAAATGACTCTACCAAAAAGAAAAAAAAGGAATCAAATGACTCTATTAAAAAGAAAAATGCAAAAATTAAATAATGAAATGACTCTACCAAAAAGAAAAAAAGGAAATCAAATGACTCTACCAAAAAAAGAAAAAAAGGGAATCAAATGACTCTACTAAAAAGGAAAATGCAAAAATTAAATGACTCTACTGAAAAGAAAAAAGGAAATCTAATGACGATACGTAAAAAGAAAAAAGAAAATTAAAGGACTCTACTAAAAAGAAAAAAAGGAAATCAAATGACTCTACTGAAAAGAAAAAAAAAGGAAATCAAATGACTCTACTATAAAATAAAAAAGGGAATCAAATGACTCTACTAAAAAGCAAAATGCAAAAATTAAATGACTCTACTGAAAAGAAAAAAGGAAATCGAATGACGATACGTAAAAAGAAAAAAAGGAAATTAATTGACTCTACTAAAAAGAAAAAAAGGAAATCAAATGACTCTACTGAAAAGAAAAAAAGGAAATCAAATGACTCTACTATAAAATAAAAAAGGAAATCAAATGACTCTACTAAAAAGAAAAAAAGGGAATCAAATGACTCTACTAAAAAGAAAAATGCAAAAATTAAATAATGAAATGACTCTACCAAAAAAAAGAAAAAAAGGAAATCAAATGACTCTACCAAAAAAAGAAAAAAGGGAATCAAATGACTCTACTAAAAAGAAAAATGCAAAAATTAAATGACTCTACTAAAAAGAAAAAAGGAAATCAAATGACTCTACGTAAAAAAGAAAAAAAGGAAATGAAATGACTCTACTAAAAAGAAAAAAAAGGAAATCAAATGACTCTACTAGAAAGAAAAAAGGGAAATTAAATGACTCTACTGAAAAGAAAAAAAGGAAATCAAATGACTCTACTATAAAATAAAAAAGAAAAATCAAATGACTCTACTAAAAATGCAAAAATTAAAATGACAAAATTATTTTATTTTTTAATTAATTAATTGATTGATTAAATTTTTTTTTTTTTTTGATGATACCTCCTGCTCATTTTCCAGGTCATGATCTTGAATGATTCCATCCTGAAAAGTAAAAATAGAAAAAAATTGAAATAAAATTAAAATAATAAAATAATAAATGAATTGGAAAAAATAATAATAAAATAAAGAATTACCTCATCATCATCCATTGTTGTCTCATCATCATCATCATCATCATCCATTGTTGTCTCATCATCAGCATCATCATCATCATCCGTTGTTGTCTCATCATCAGCATCATATTCAGCGTCTCCTTCATCTGCAACAGAAAAAAAAAAATATGAATTAGAAACTAAAATTAGTAAAATAAATAGAAATAATTAAAAAAAATAGAAAAATAAAAAATTACCTCTGAGAATAGAAATTGGGACGGCGATGACTTCATTTGGTTGCTCCTCGTACTCCTTCTGCAACCTCTCGAGCGTTAAAATCCTCCCTCTAAATCGCTGCTTCAAGAGCCTCTTCCACAAACATATTCTCTGTAATAATAAATAAATAAAATGAATTAAAAAAAAAAATTTTTTACATTTATTAAATTAATAAGAAAAACTAAAAAGATTAAAGAGAACACGTGCTTGGGTGATGCAATTTTCTCATGCATGCATGCATTCTAACCATTCTTTTTTGTTTTTCACATTAATTTTATATTTTTTATTATATTTTCTTTTAATTTATTTTATTTTATTTATTCTTTTTATTTAATAAATTTGCAGTCTTTTTTATTATATTTTTTCTTTGCAAAACACGTGTGTAAAAAAAAAAAATTGCACGCGTGTTCAGAAATGAAAAAAATATAATAAAAAGACTGCAAATTTATTAAATAAAAAGAATAAATAAAATAAAATAAATTAAAAGAAAATACAATAAAATATAAAATTAATAAGAGAAACAAAAAAGAAAGGTTAGAACACGTGCTTGATGATGCAATTCTCAAGCACATGTTCAGAAAAAAGATAAATATATAAAAAACCACACCAATAAATAAATAGAAACAGAAAAACAATAGAATAGAAAATAAATTAATTGATAAAATAAAAAATGAATGACTTACCCTTTTATTATTTCTTCCACTCATTTTACTTTTTTCTTTAAAACTTTTATCGAATAACCGCATCACACACAGGACCGAACTTAAAGAAAATCGTTTAGGGAAAACGTTGGAAAATCGGTAGCCATAGAATAAAAATTATTCATATTCAAGATGGAATATGCTGCAAGAATGCAGCGCCTTCTTGCAGAGAATAAAAAACTATCTTACCGACATAGTCCATGTAAAATTTAAAAATTGAAAAAATTGAAAACTATTTTACCGGCATATTCCACGGGCATTTAAAAATTTAAAAATTCAAGATGACCTCCCATGAAAAAAATAAATAAATTAATAAATAAAATAAATAAATAATATAATAATAATAAAAATAAATAAATAATATAATAATAATAAAAATAATAATAATAATAATAGAAATCCATTATGCAATCTTATGAAATTAAATTAAATCGGGACCCCCCATGATGACGGTGCTCTAATTAATTAATTAATTCGCGGACCCCTGTGGTGGGCCCTCGCGGATTCCGGGAAATCACCCGCGAATCACAGTGGGGGGTCGCGGGTTTCGCGGGGGGAAGGGGGGCACAGCAGGGGGCTGGTCCAGAACTCTCCTATGTATACTACTTATATCGAATTTATTTTCTATACGGTTATTTATTTTATAAGCAAAAAGTTACTAATTATGACTTATATTTGAAGAAAATGAATATAAATAATGAATAATTGATCAAAAAAAATATTATATTTATAACATACAATATGCATAGATGTATTTTGTATCAAAATATAGTATTTATTTTATTATATTATTATTTATTTTTGTTATTTCATCATTTATTATTGAATTTCTTATACTATATTATATATTGACCTTTATATTTACTCTATTTTACTCTACCACATATTTTAAGAAATATAAATGTACATATTAAATAATAAAAAATATTATATTTATGTTTATCATATCAAAATATATAATATTTATGTAATTATATTATTATTTTTTATTTTATTTCATCTATTATTATTCATTTTTAAGCACTTGAAATAAATTATTTTATATTGACATTTATATTTTACTTTGACTTATATTTGAAAAAATATATTATATATTTATGGGACATTCCATGTCAACTCACAGGGTTTTTTCCCTCAACCTCTCAGATTCGAAAACAAATATTTTTTTTGAGTTAGCCATCGACTCAGATGTACCTCTGATTTTTTTTTTATTTTTACCATCATTAACCGCCGAAGACCGAATTCAACCTACTATTCGAGATATCGAAGTTTTATTTAGACTTTTTTTTCTCTCTGACGAGTTTTATCGATCACCATTATTGAATTTTAGAATCAATCGTTATTTTAATAGCTGTACGATAAATAACCGTTAAATAGCCGTTTTTTCGATAATTAAACTCGATTTTTAACCACTTTGCGCATGCGTGGGAATTTTTTCCCTATTTTTCCCGTAATTGTGAGGAAATTTTCTATAAGAAACAAAAAAAAAAACCTGTTGTTTGGGATATGATCTTGCCTGATTTTAGTAATTTTCACATGGAAAAAAAAAATTTTTATAATGAACCCATCGTTATCCCACGATGAAATTTGAAAATTAAGCTAATCTTGTGCTCTACTATTTACAGTAAAAAAATCAGAATTTTAAAAAATGGCGAAATCGTAGTTTACTCTTGTGAAGGAGGTGTTTTTTGATTTTGGCTCGGCGGTTAATGATGGTAAAAATAAAAAAAAAATCAGAGGTACATCTGAGTCGATGGCTAACTCAAAAAAAATATTTGTTTTCGAATCTGAGAGGGTGAGGGAAAAAACTCTGTGCGTTGACATGGAATGCCCCATATACAATATACATTATATATATATAAAACACATTTTTAAACATGCCTGCAATTTGACGCCAATCCTAAGCCTGGAAAAAATGTGAAGGGAAATGTTGAGGGAGGGGGTATCTAAAACTAAAATAGGGGAAATCGCGATGGGAACGAACTCGGCTGCAATTGTACCGCCCCCGGGAACGAACTCGGTACCAGCCATTTGATTGTATCTTGATGGCAATTTCCCTCTGCTAATTTACTGTGGAACTAAGAAAAAGCTAAATCCACTTTTACTTACCTCTTTAACTAATATTTGTAATGTAAATGATATCATTGATAAAGGTGTCGGTTTTTGAGACTGAAAATTCAAAAAAAGTTACATCAGATAATTTTTTTTTTCTATGGAGGCTGAAAAGCTCAGCTGTCGTATTGGATTTATCTCCCCCGCCCCAAAAATAACATTCATAACGTTTGAACTGATTGTCGTATTTTACGCACGGATCGACGTCGGAAGCGAGTTCTTTTCGATGTCGGAATAGTACGCTGTTTGACGTCGGAACGAGACTGAAACGAGGCTCAAAAAAAAAAAAAGTTGAAAAAAAACTCAAAAATGTTATTATTTAATTGTTTTATTGTAAATTATGGAAGAAAGAATAATTATTATTTATGAAACAACATAATTAATGAATTTTAAGGTATTTTTCTATTCGGTTTCGGCGTAACCGGTTTTAAGCCTCGATTCGACGTCGAAACGAGACTAAAACGAGGCTAAAAAAAAAAAGTTGGAAAAAAACTTGAAAATGTTATTATTTAATTGTTTTAAAAAGTTTTATTGTAAATTAGGGAAAGTAGTGGCTAAGGAAAAGATGTAGCTAAAAAAAAATATTGTCCAAGGAAAAGCAGTAGCTAAGGAAGAGATGTAGCTAAGATATTAATGTAACCAGAAAAATTATGCGGTAAGCGACATTTATTTTTTTGGCTACATCTTTGTTCCACCTACTGCTTTTTGTTTAGACAACTATATTTTTCGAAGTAAATTACATGTAATATATTTATGTTAGAAAAAATAATGTCCAAGGAAAAGCAGTAGCTAAGGAAAACATGTAGCTAAGGAATTGAGGTTGCCAAAGAATTATATTTTAAGCAACATTACTTCCTTGAAACAGAATTCTTTGGCAACCTCAATTCCTTAGCTACATCTTTTCCTTAGCTACTGCTTTTCCTTGGACATTTGTATTTTTAAATTAAATTTTTGAGGTAAAATTAATGGGGGTGCGGTAAGGTTATATTTTCAACTTAACTTCCTTAAAACATAATTCTTTAGCAACCTCAATTCCTTAGCTACATCGTTTCCTTAGCTAGTGCTTTTCCTTCGACAATATTTTTTTCTAGCTACATCTTTTCCTTAGTTACTGGTTTTCCTTGAACATTATTTTTTCTTACATAAATATATTACATGTAATTTACTTTAAAAAATAAAGTTGTCTAAAAGAAAAACATAGCTGGAAAAAAGATGTAGCTGAAAGATAAATGTCGCTTACCGCATAATTTTCCTGGCTACATTAATTTTTCAGCTACATCTTTTTCTTAGCTACTGCTTTTCCTTGAACAATATTTTTTTTTAGCTACATATGTTCCTTAGTTACTGCTTTTCCTTGAACATTATTTTTTCTTACATAAATATATTACATGTAATTCACATTAAAAAATAAAGTTGGCTAAAAAAAAAGCAGTAGCTTTAACAAAGATGTAGCCAAAAAAATAAATATTGCTTACCGCATAATTTTTCTGGCTACATTAATTTCTTAGCTACATCTTTCTATTAGCTACTGCTTTTCTTTGGACGATATTTTTTTTTAGCTACATCTTTTCCTTAGTCACTACTTTCTATAACTTATGATAAAACTTTATAAAATAATTAAATAATAACATTTTTAAGTTTTTTTCCAACTTTTTTTTTTAGCCTCGTTTTAGTCTCGTTTCGACGTCGAATCGAGGCTAAAGACCGGTTACGCCGAGACTGAATAGAAAAATACCTTAAAATTCATTAATTATGTTGTTTTATAAATAATAAGTATTCGTTCATTTATAATTTACAATAAAACTATATAAAACAATCAAATAATAACATTTTCAAGTTTTTTTCCAACTATTTTTTTTTAGCCTCGTTTTAGTCTCGTTTCGACGTCGAATCGAGTCTAAAAACCAGTTACGCCGAGACTGGATAGAAAAATACCTTAAAATTCATTAGTTATGTTGTTTTATAAATAATAATTATTCGTTTATCTTTAATTTACAATAAAACCATATAAAACAATTAAATAATAACATTTTTAAGTTTTTTTCCAACTTTTTTTTTTAGCCTCGTTTTAGTCTCGTTTCGACGTCGAATCGAGGCTAAAGACCGGTTACGCCGAGACTGAATAGAAAAATACTTCAAAATTCATTAATTATGTTGTTATATAAATAATAGATATTCTTTCTTCCATAATTTACAATAAAACAATTAAATAATCACATTTTTGAGTTTTTTTTCGACTTTTTTTTTTTTGAGCCTCGTTTTAGTCTCGTTTCGATGTCGAATAGCGTAACATTCCGACATCGAATAGAGATCGCTTCCGACGTCGATCCGAGTGTGAGGCTCGGAAGTGAGCCTCGATCGATGTCAATTCGAGGCTGAATTTCTACCTGGGTATCGTCTTTGATAGTAAATAGCATCCCAGAAGATAAAAGCAACCATGTAGATGGGTATACAAATGCGAATTTTAACCGTTACACCTATTTTTCCTCGTAGAATATTCATTCGAGACGCTTTTTAAAACGTTCCGGAATATTCCGTCATAAAAAAGCCTTGCACCATACTTTATTTCCACCGGTCAAACCGCTATTTCTATACTCTAGTAAGGCTTCAGGTATCTTTGTTTAACTTTTAAAAATTCTAAAAATCTTTTTTTAGACATTTAAATTATTTGAATTATCGAATTATTATGATTATATTATTATTTAAATTATTAGATTTATTTATTTTGGGACTGTCGATAATGAAAAATAATAAATAAATATAATAAATATTATGAGATCGATAACATCTTTTTTATTCTTATCATTTGTCATAATATTTATCATAATTATTTGTCGTGAGGTTGTAATCATCAGGGTTTTAGATGACACCATGAGTGTACTAAGAGAAACTGCCGATTTTATGAAAATTTTCCAATCTTGATTCAAGATGGGCTGAATTTCATGGAAAAAAAACTGAACAAGTAGTAATTATCTTCGAACCAGACAGTCATTCTTTTGAATGAAATTTATGAACCCGATCTATCTTGGAAACTTCAACACAATTAGCTTCATTCATATTAATGACGTTTTTTTTTAATTTTTTTACTTTTTGCTTCATCATCAACATCAGACACTGATGATGGAACAAAACTTCTTTTTTTAGAAATTTTTTCATTTATGAAATTATTTTGATTATGGCCACGATTCGTTTCGTTACTTTCATTTTTATTATTTTCTTTATCAACAATCTGTTCATATATCATATGTTCTTCGTTATTTTGATTTACAGTGATTTAAAAATTATTTATTTCAGGAAGTGTTGTTCTTTTTTCTTTATTCTTCTGTTCATCAACTTGCTTATTTTGTACAACATCTTCCACATAATTTATTACTTCATTATCTTCATCATTTCTAAATTCATAAATATCATCATCAATAAATTCTTTAACAGTCGATAATTTTTCTTTTTCATTATTAAATTGTTTATGTATTTTATGATTTCCTTCATTATTTTTATTTTCAATCACATCATTTGTACCAATATCAGCAAGTGTTTTCTTTTTCTTGTTTATTTTCGCATTTTTGAAGTGAAACTTCTTTAGAATGGGCAGTAAAAAAAAAAAAACAAAAGATGGATGCAACGAAAGTAACGGTATGAAGGTAAGTGATTTTAAATTATTTTTTATCTTGTTTTATTTATTTATTCCCTTGACAACGATACAAAAAAATTTGTTTAAAATTTGTTTCAAAATTTTAGTTTCATGAAAGATTTAAGAGACAAAGGTGAATATTAAAGTTAAAACTTTTATTATATACAATATATAATTTATTATATTATTTTTTATCAAATAATGAGTATTTAAAATTAATCTGTTGAATAAACAAATAATACACAAGATAATGGTTATTCAAGTGCTTGACATAATATGACAGCAACATCATAATCACAATACCGAACAACAATAAATAATATGTGGATGAAATGTGGTACCACGTGAACGTAAAGATAGTAAAGATGGTATTTTAGATTGTATAGGATTTCAAGAAACAATTAATGACATTGAAATATTATCAGAAAAATGTGACAAATGTACTGGTAATCCTAAATCAGTAAAAATTAAAATACGACCAGGTGCTATATCAATGTCTGATAATTTTGATGAGACTTGTACTGGTGGTTATAATAATATTTTTAAACAAATAATGAGTATCTAAAATAAATCTGTTAAATAAACAATTAATACACAAGATAGTGGTTATTTAAGTGCTTGACATAATACGACAGCAACATCATAATCACAATACCAAACAACAATAAATAATATGTGGATAAAATGAGGTACCACTGAACGTAAAGATAGCAAAGATGGTAATTTATCTTGTATAGGATTTCAAGAGACAATTAATGACATTGAAATATTATTAGAAACATGTGATAAATGTACTGGTAATCCTAAATCGTTAAATTTAAAATACGACTAGATCCTGTACCAATGTCTGGTAATTTTCATGAGACTCGTACTGGTAGTTGTAATAATATTTTAAATCAAATAATGAGTATTTGAAATGAATCTGTCCAACAATCAAATAATACACAAGATAGTGGTTATTCAAGTGCTTGTGCTTGTTTTGATCGTGCTTGTTATGATCGAAATAAATTCAAGATCTTGAATGAATTTGTAAAGGACAAAAAAATGGAACAGATGATTAAATATTGAATCATTCAATGAAACAACAACAACAGGAGTAAATAATAATTTAATAAATGATGTACCGAGTGGAAATCAAAATAACAACAACAATATTGATCGTATATAAACAACAGCAATCATAATAGAACAAATACATGGTGGTGGTGGTGGCGGCCATGATGCACCATCATGTGTTTGTGGTTAATTCGCTCATAAAAAAGATGTTGAAAAAATCGATCAATATTTGACATTAAATTTTTTTAACATCAAATAGTTCGTTTTGTTTTTTTTTTTTTTTTTTTATTCAAATATTGAGGAGATAGCTACTCAATTAAAATCAAATTTATTTCCATTATAATTTGTAATAATTCTATTTATATTTTTCAGGCTGTAACATGTCAGATTACGAGGCTGAAATTGACTCAATATTCAATAATATTCGAAGCTTAAGTCATCTAAAGTTGATATATCGGGAAAATATTAAAAGATATCATCCCGACAAAAATCCTGAAGATAAAAGAGCAACTGAAAAAACTCAGTATTTCATGAATATATATACATAAAATAAAAAGTATACATGAAATAGTAATAGAAGTGTTCAGCTGACTAGTTGTTCAATAAATAAATATTTATATAAAACTAGCTGATTAACCTGGCTTTGCTCGGGATTATTTTGACAATTTTTGAATGTTATCATTTGTTTGAAAAAAATTGGAGCTAGCTAGCTTGAAATAATATTCCCAACTGACGGTTGAGAGTTGAATATATTTCCCGTTATTCAATTTTCGATTTTTTGGTTGCAAATGAAAGCCGGAAAAATCATCTATTCCGATGAATTTTCCAAAATTTTCGTGCTCATTTTTTTTTTAGATAATTGATATCAAAACTGGAAACTTCAACACCTAGGAATAGATACAAAACACATATTAACGCTTGTAGTTGAAAGAATTTTTATCAATTATTGCTGAGTCAACTATCAATTTGTTCTATTTAACAATACGGATTATTAAAGCAGTTATAGATCCCTTTTCTCCTAGGGATTCAGTGGACATATAATTTTAAATGGTGCTGTTCCTTGTTTCTCTGCTGTAGTAGTATGTGTGTGTCTATCCAGATAGATTACAGACACATATACTCCTAAGAACCTGCTAGTATAGTGGTTATACCGGTTATACTTTGGACAGGGGGGCATTGAGAATATTTTCTATAACCATATATGTACCATACCCCTCTCGGACCCAAACTTTGTTAGACAATGGAATTTACTTTCAACCTTAATTATTCGAATAAAATTAACTTTTTTTGAATGAAATAATACGGTATAATGATATAATTATTAAATGATTTCACACTGCCATTTTTATTATCATTAAAGACGGAATTAATGGAAAATCTAAGTCAAGGTTATCCATTAAATAAATTAGTACGTACTCACTGACTGAATTTTATTATTCTTAACGTTAAAAATATTTTTATTTTAATACACAGTTTATTTTATATTAACATAACACATTTCCTTTGAACCGAATATTTACCAAAGTTTTTAAGCTTGCCCTGGTAGAAATATTTTTCCAACTTTTTCCAACTTTCTCTACCTTTTTACGAAAATGACCCATGGTTCGAAAAAAGTTGGAAAGAAGTTGGAAAAAAATTGGAGTAAATTTTTGGTTGGAAAAAAGTTGGAGTAAATTTCAGGTTGGTGAAATGGCGGAAAAAAGTTGAAGTAAATTTTTGGTTGGAGAAAGGTTGGAGAAATTTGTCCACCATTTCTCCAACCATGGGTCATTTTCGTAAAGAGGTGGAGAAATGGCGGAGAAAAGTTGGAAAAAAGTTGGAAGAGAGTTGGAGAAATATTTCTACCGGGGTGCATCTATTAATCTATCGGCTTGATGATTTCTAAGCTAGTTAGTTTAAAAATATTATTGTATCGCACCACGTATCCAAATATACCACGATAATTTCACAAGGGTTGTAAGGCCTTGAGTTTGATACAGGGCTATCAAAGGATGTGGAGGATAGGTTGTAAATTGAAATAATAGGAATAACACTTTAAATAAATCCAAACACTGTGGCTTAAATTCTATTAATATATTCACTTTATTATTTCACTAAAATTATAATTAATTGTATTGTATATTGTATATTGAGTTGACTCTAACAAGTGTTGTCATGGACAGACACTACTATTTTATATTGTAAGTATAAAGAAATCCCGTTGTACGCGAATCAATATTAATTAGAGATGTTACGTAAACGAGTGTTGAAGAGCAACTGATTTCTCAGTTTGTTGAAAATTGTTAAGTCCAAAAAATGGGTGTATACTTAGTTAAAAAAATTAGTTTTAATTGGTCAAAAATTAGTTCAAGAGAGGGTAAAAAACTAGGTGTAGGTGGTGGGATTTTTAGACATTAAATTGGGCCTTGTGTGGTCCAAAGGGTGACATAAAAAATACCATGTGTAAACAAAAAATATAGATTTTACGACCGGAAAGTCCAAGACGTTTTCATGAATTTAGTTTATTTTAAAAAGTTATAAATTTACTTTTTTATTGTCGATTTTACGATCATTCTGTGTATTGAAAATACGTTAGTGCAGTTGTTTGACAGATGTGAGATTTTCTCTAATTCTTGACAAATAATGTTTTTAAAAAATATGTTATAATAGTACCAAAGAGAAACTTGAGTTTATGGTTTTATTTGTTACGTGATTTTTACTCAAAAGTCTATGCATGAGTTGACCATGTGTGGGAATATTCGAGTTTGTAAAAAGCTATTAAAAGTACATAAATTAAATCGTTGTTTAAAATATTTTAGAAAAAATATAAACCAAAATTGTTAGTCATATGTTATTTGAAATTGTATGATCTCGTGATCTAGCCATAAAAAACAGAATAATGTTTAAAACTTATCAACTTATTGTATTTTGTTTAAAAAATAAAAAGAATAAAAATCTGGTCAGTCTGGGACCGACAGACATGTGGTTCGACCCGGAACAATTATTGTTAATTTTTTTTCAATTTTTTGATTATGTTAAAACGCAAATAGATAAATCATTTGGGACTTATAGGGCGTTATCTCTCTTTTTTCAACTCTGTGATTGTATCTATAAGTGCATAGCAGCCACTACCGAAGCGCCGCTTGTTGACTTGGGTGCGTAACGAGCTATAATTAATAACTCGGTTGTTTATTAAGATAGGAAATTGAATAAACGCCTATAACGATCTGCGAGATAAGCTCTTTTATTTAAAAAAAAAATCACGATGATCGGTTGGGTAGTTGCTGAGATTATTTTTAATTTGGCTTTGCTTGGGATTATTTTTACAATTTCAGAGATGTTATCATTTGTTTAAAAAAATTAAAGACTTGCTAGCTCTAAATAATATTCCTATTCCAAACTTGAGGTTGAAAGTTAAATAAATTTCCCGTTATTTAAATTTCGATTTTTTGGTGGCAAATAAAAGTGTATTTTTTTTTAATTTTCCTGCTAGTTTTTTTTTTAGATAATGAATGTCAAAGTTGACAACTTCAACACATAAGAATAGGGGCAGAATACATATTTACGCTTGTCAATAAAAAAATTTTTACTACAACTATTTTTTAATTATCAGTTTGTTTTTCTTTACAATACGGATTACATACTATTGGATCCAAACTTTGTTTGACGATGAGGTTTACGTTTAACCTTAATTATTTGAATGGAATTTTCTTTTTCAATTTTTTGAATGAATTAATAAGGTATGATGATATCCATTAAATAATTTCGCGTTGTCATTTTCATTATCATTAAAAACAGAATAGGAAATCTAAGCCAAGATTATCCAACAAAGAAATTATTATGTACTGACGGACTGAATTTCATTATTTTAAACGTTAACATTTTCATTTTATTACACATTTTCTATTGATAACACATTTCATTTAAACCGAATATTTACCAAAATTTTTAAGCTTGTTTTGACCTACACTTCTTTTTATCTATCGGCCTGATAATTCCTAAGCTAATATTATTGTTAATTTTTTTTCAATTTTTTGATTATGTGTAAATGCAAATAGATAAATCATTTGGGACTATAGCGCGTTCTCTCTCTTTTTCCACCTCTGTGATTGTATGAGTGTAAAGCAGCCTAGAGTGGGTATAAGTAGAGTGGTGCCAATAGCCGTCTGGTTTTTGATTGGTCCGCCATTTCCTGCTTTTTGTATGGAGTGGGGAGAAGAAGGAGTTTTGAACAGTTTAAAAGGAAAAAAATTAATTTAATATATAAATCAAATAAATATATATTTTAAATAAATAATAATTTATATTTTTAATTATTAAATTATTCTTAAATTAATTATTGAATTATTTATTTAATAATTCAATAAATAATTTAAATAAACACAGCTATATTAATAACTTAATTTTATTCATATTCAAATTATATTTATAAAACTTACTTGAATTTAACTGATATAAATATACCTATATATTCTGATATTATATATATTAGGGTGGTTCTTATTTGGGTGATGGCAAAATTTTTATCGTGCCGCCCCCTAAAATCGTTGAAAAAAAATTAAAAAATTTTTGGGCTATATAAGAAATTTTTATTTTCATCCTAGCCCCCCCCCTGTAAGAGGGTGAAGTTTCCCATTTGAAATACATGGGGTTTCCTTACTTAGACGTAAGAATCGATCTAAAAGCGTCAATTATGCATGGAAAAAATCTTTTATTATATTAAATCATCGAGACTGAAGTCTGCTTTGAGATAAAAGAAAAAAAATTTATATGGGTCATTCCATAATTTTTTTATTATGCTAAAATTTTTTTTTTTTTTTGTTCGATTTCGTTAGTTTTTAACGTTTTCAATATAATATGAGTGTTATGACATTATACTTCATATATTCGATAGAAAAGAATTTAAAATAAAAGAATCTATGGGTCATTCCACGAAATTTCGTTCAACTCTAAACTATTTCTAATATTATTAAATATTAAATATTGTCTTGAAATGAAAAAAAACAAAAAACATTTATTTATACATTTCGAATTATTTATTTTTTTTAAATTTCTACATGACCGTTGTTTTTTTTTTTTGCATCAGGAAACGGTATTCTGACACAATCTGTATGACAAATCGCTTTTGATCTTCATTTTGTGTTATTATTGAATTGTATTCATCAAACAGGCAAACAGCTCGTTTAGCGGCAGCATTGAGGGCTCTCAACTCCGTCACTGTTTTCAAACCTCTTTTGTAATTGATATCTCTATGACTATAGAGATCGATCAACTTCTGAAAATCTTTCATCAATTTGAAAACGAAGAAAGACCAAATTGATTTATAATCTAAATTAAGTCCATAGCCGTTTGATACAATAATTTTAACTTAATATAGGAAAAATTGCTGTAAAGTTAATCTAGGCTTTAGATTAATTTATTTGGTTACACCCTTTCCTTAGCTATTTTTGCCATGATTAATTAATGAAAAAGCTATCAGCAAATGTTCCTAAGGAGAGGATGTAACCAAATTTATTTAATAATTTATTACATCGTAGTCTAGATTAATTTCACAGCAATTTTTTCTATATTAAATTGAAATTATCGTGTCAAATGGCTGTAGAGTTCATTTAGATTATAAATTAACTTATTTGGTTACATCTTTTTCTCGGCAACGTTTGCAAATATTTTTTTAATTAATTAATTATGG
This sequence comes from Aphidius gifuensis, assembly GCF_014905175.1. Classification (NCBI taxonomy): domain Eukaryota; kingdom Metazoa; phylum Arthropoda; class Insecta; order Hymenoptera; family Braconidae; genus Aphidius; species Aphidius gifuensis. The sequence continues at coordinate 9,210,179 of NC_057791.1, read as the reverse complement.
CAAATGTATCTAAGGAAAGAATAAAGCCGCAAATAAATTAATTAACAGTCTCGATTAATTTCGTAGCCATATTTTTTATAATCAATTGAAATTATTGTGGGAAATGGCCGAGAAATTAATTCAGACTACGCATTAATTTATTCGATTACATTCTCTTCTTAGCAACATTTTCCATTGATAATTTAAAAAAAAAACTATTGGCAAATGTATCTAAGGAATGGATGTGACTAAATAAAATGATTCGTAGTCTAAATTAATTCCTCAGCCATTAGCCTCAAATATTTCAATCGATTATAGAATATTTCGCTGTGGTATTAATTTAGACTAGAATGTATTAATAGTAAAATGAATTAATGTATTTGAAAGGAACTTTTGGATAATATTTAATTGATTTATTTGTCTATTTAATTCTTGAAAAGGGTGTAATTGAAAGCACGTTAAGAGGTTCTGCCGATTTTTTAAATCGAAGAGTAAGACAACAGTTTTCTTCTGTTTTTTGTCTTTTTTGCACTCATAGAAATACTGTGTTTCTAAGTCATCCACAAAAGGTCTCTAGTGATTTCTCAATAATTCCTGATCAAAACCTATTTTTTTCTACTTGAATTATTAATTGTAAAAAAACTAAGCTCCAAACCTCTTTTATTTTATGTCCATACGTTTTGTCTTGTCTCGTTTTATAACCCGATAGTTTTTTTTTTACATTGTCATATTGTCGATTAGAGATATTGCTATTTTAATGGACTTTTTTTCACAAATGTCGCATTCTCCATAATAGCCTATGATAAAAGTTGCCACCTTTGATAATTAATAAAAAAATAACAAGCATCCAAACAATTACCAAAAAATTACATAGAATGTATTAGTATTTCAATAATCTACCGTATAAATTTCGAAGCATTCTCATATTCGGAGAAAAATCGACAAAATCCCTTAAAATTAAAATTTTTGTTTCAACTTAAAAAAATTATGAAAAGATTTGCAAGAAATGACATCCCTTGAACAATTTGAGTTATAAGATGACCTTTAATTTTATTGAAAAATAAGAAAAAATAAGATGTTATTGGATATTTCGATCAATTAATCCATATTAATAATTAAACTGCACCTGAATAGCCCAAGGAGGTATTCAAACATAGATGTACAGGCTAGAATGAATAAGAATATGTCAGCAGTTTTCGAACTGACTTACTCCGAAATTTTAGGCTTCAGCGACAGCCTATGCTTCAACACAGTAAAAAGGCAAAGCTTACACTTCTTATTCAACTCCATGGTTTATACACATCATGCAATCGAATTTGAAAATTCATTATTTGTAGTCTTTTATAACTTATAATTTGTAATACATGAAACGTGTGTAAAAAAATGACCCATTTCATAAATTTACGTGTAATGACCCATAGTAAATATATAAAATATAATGTTATAACACTCATATTATATTGAGAACGTTGAAAACTAGCAAAATTGAACAAAAAAAAAAACCTTTAGCGTAATAAAAAAATTATGGAATGACCTATATAAATTTTTTTTTTTTTTATCTTAAAGCAGACTTCATTCTCGATGATTGAATATAATAAAAGATTTTTCCCATGCATAATTGACGCTTTTAGATCGATTCTTACGTCTAAGTAAGAAAACCCCATGTATTTTAAACGGGAAACCTCACCCTCTTACAGGGGGTGGCTAGGATCAAAATAAAAATTTCTTATGTTGGTTATGTGAGGGTAGATCATAAATAATAACAAGTACAATTTAATATTATTGGTTACGTTTATTTAATTAGCAGTCAGACAATATATAATGCGAGACAAGAGTGTAAAGTGCACGGCGGCCGGAACTGGAATGAGTATATTATATAGGGGTGCATATAGTGTGTGTGTAGTGTATGGTTGTGTATGTTTGTTTAGTGTCAGCCTGTAAGTTAAGATTTGTGTCCGGTAGTGTAGCAGTTGTAAATATATTTAGTCAGGGACGTGTCATCAGACTTTGTATCTCCAACACCTCCTCTCAAAGATGATGGCGTAGGACCTGTTGTTTACGTTAATTCTAAACCAAGTCCTTGGCTGCAACTTGTCAGTTTTGTGGATGTTAACCCTTTAGTCTGCTGGCATCTTATCAGTTGATAGGTATAATGGTGTTACTCGCCCTTGTTCATAGATGAAATGATGTCTAATGTCAATATGTTTAGTGCGAGAATGATATGCTTGGCTAAATACAAGTTTTTGAGCACTTTGATTGTCATTGTAAATAGTTGTATGTTCTATTAACATACCAATCTGACGAAATAGCTCTTGCAAGTATAACGCTTCTCTGGTTGACTCTGATAAAGCCATATATTCAGCTTCAGTGCTAGATAAGGCGATAGTTCTTTGCTTTCTTGATTCCCATGATATACTGGCACCAGCCAATATGAAAGCATATCCAGTATATGATTTTCTATCATTTCTGTCACCTGCCCAATCAGCATCAGCAACACCATACAATTGTTTACCAGTTCTTTTATATACAAGCTTGGTATCTATACTGCCTTTTAAATATCTGAGAACTCTTTTTGCTGCTTTCCAATGTTCAGATGAGTAACATGAGTTAAATTGACTAAGATAGCTTACTGCATATGAGATGTCTGGCCTGGTAGAAATGGCTAAATACATCAGAGCTCCAATGAGTTGCCTGTATGGAAATCTTTGGAGTTCATCATTATTTATATTCTTTGGTTTCTCTAAGTTGCAGTTAGCCTCGATAGGAGTCAAGACTGGCTTGCAGTTTGACATATCAAATCTTTCAAGAATATCCTCTATGTATTTCTTCTGATTTAATTGTACTACATCATTTACTTTAGGCCTGCTAAATTCTATACCTAAGCATCGTTTTACTTCACCAAGATTTTTCATTTCAAAAACTTTGGAGAGTGACGATTTGATTTCATTTATCCATGTAATATTAGCAGATGCAATGAGCATGTCATCCACATATATTAATATTATCATGATGTCGTGTTTGTCTCTGGCGACAAACATGCAAGGATCCTGAGTAAGCTGTTGTAGACCAAGTTTCTTCAGATCAGTTACCAGTTTCCTGTTCCATTGAACTCCAGCCTGTTTAAGTCCATATAATGCTTTTCTTAATAAACAGACTTTGTTGTTCTCATTATGGAGTTCATTTTTCCAATTTTGTGCTGTTTCTAAAATGCGTGTGTCTGACATGACCTGCCTACTCGATCCGACAGGTTTGCCTGACAACATTTTAGTCAGCATATCTTCAAGCCCTTCAGGGACTTTCATGTAAACTTTCTCATTCAAGTCACCATTCAGGTAGGCTGTTACGACATCCATTTGATGTATCATGAGTCCAAATTCTGCTGCTAGTGCAGCCATGACTCTTATTGAAGTGAGTCTTGCAACTGGTGAGAATGTTTCAAAATAATCTTCACCTGATTTTTGAGAGCATCCTTTAGCTACTAATCTGACTTTCTTTTTGCCAGAAATTGAGCCAGGAATTTCTTTTGTCTTGAAGACGTATCTATTGCCAATAGCTTTTCTGTCTTTTGGTTTTGGTACAATATCCCATGTTTTGTTTTTAATTTGAGATAGTAATTCATTTTCGATTGCTTGTTGCCATTCTTCGGCATCATCAGAATTTTTGGCATCTTGAATTGTAATTGGGTCTTCAGTTAGGTTTGCCATTTCATCAGCTGCTAGTTCATTTGGTAGCTCATCTTCAGAGTCATCTACAATTTCTATTGTATTGTTTCTTATTTGTTGATATATTTTTCTAGGTCTACCTTTACCACCTGTTCTCAATATAGTTGGTCTACCACGACCTCTTATTGATGTATTATTTGGTCTATCTGGTATATTTTCTCTAATAGGTGTTTCTGGAGCTAGTTGGAAATCATCAATGGATTCATTGTCTGAAACATATTCATTATTAATTGATGGTTCATTATTAATTATTTTGAAGGAATTCGATGGTGGATTTTGGTTCACCATGTCCCCATCTTCACCTAGAATTTCTTCATACATATTATTATAATACTTATCATTCATGAATTTTGCACTGCGGCATATTATTATTTTTCGAGTTTCTGGATTCCAGACTCTGTATGCTTTTGATGTATCTGAATATCCAACAAATACACATTTGTTTGCTCGTGAATCAAATTTGCCTTTGTTTATTTTGTTATCTAAGGCATATACTGTTGTCCCAAAAATTTGAAAATGGTCAACGTTTGGAATTTTATTTGTCCACAGCTCGTGAGGCGTTTTGCCATTTAAAGGTTTTGTTGGACATCTGTTACGAATATAATTGGCTGTATTGATTGCTTCAGCCCAAAATGTACCTGGTATTTCAGCATGTCGCATCATGCACCTTGCCATTTCATCCAGGGTTCTATTTTTTCTTTCAGCTACGCCATTTTGTTGTGGTGTATATGGTACAGTTAACCTCCTCTTTATTCCATTTTCTTGTAGGAATTTATCAAAGTTTGAATTGCAGTATTCTCGACCATTATCTGTCTGTAACATTTTAATTTTCTTGCCAGTAAAATTTTCAACCATAGATTTATATATTTTAAATTTTTCTAACGCTTCATTTTTATGTTTTAAAAAGTATACTTCACCCCATCTTGAATAGTCATCTATGAAGGTGATGAAGAATCTGTGTCCACTGTGAGAAGGGCATCGAACTGGACCGCTTACGTCACTGTGGACTATTTCTAGTCAATCTGTTGTCCTCCCGTCATTGGATTTTGGAAATGGTTGATTGACAGCTTTTTCTTGAGCGCACACTTCACAGTTTTTAATTTCTTGAAGTGATTTTGGTGTATTTAATATTCCTTGTTTACACATGAGCTTTATGTCTTTTTCGTTGACATGGCCTAGACGATGATGCCATTTTTCAAAGTCATTTTTAGAATTAAATTCGGCAAGATTTGCAACGTTTTGGCTCTCTTGAATATAATATAGATTGCCAATTCGCTTTGCTGTTATCAGTACATTATCATTTATGTCAGATATTGTCGCTTTTTCTTTTTCAAAGAGGATTTTATAATTTTTATCTGTCATTTTTGACACTGACAGTAAATTAGTTCTTAAATCATTCACATATAAAACACGATCTAATTTCACTGTCTTTTGTTTATTACCATCATTAATATTTATTTTAATTTCACCAACACCACTTATTTTTGTTGAATCATTATTGGCAAGGCTTAATTTTAAATTTGCTTTTTCAATTTGTTTAAATAGCTTATTGTTTGCAGTGATATGTGATGTACTGCCACTATCTAAGCACCATAGATTTTTATCATTTGATTTGTTAGCATTGTTTACATAATTCATTAATGCGATTTCTTCATTTGTTTGAGCACTTGCAGCGAGTTCAATATTTTCATCGTATTCATCTTCTTCTTCTTCTTCTGCATAATTTGCATGTTTATAAATATTTTTCGAATAGCAATCTTTTGCATGGTGATTGTAACCATTGCACCTTTCACAGCGTATTGTATTGCTTGACTTTCTGTCAAAACCTTTGTTATTGTTGTTGTGCGGGGTCCATCTTCTCTGTCCATTCGTTCCCCCACCTCTGTTGTTATTGTTATACCGGTCATCTGTTTCTGTGTGTGACGGCGGTTTATGTGCAGGTCGTTTTCCACCTCGAGAAAACGAGTTTCGATTGCTCGGGCCTTTTCGGCCAAACGAAGATTTTGCGTACATGGCTCTCTGACCTTGACTGTTTCCACTATTTTCTGTAATAGATTTTCTTGCATCTGACTCTTCTAGAAGTTTCGAGCGCAGATCTTGCAATGATGGAAAAGTCTCTCTAGTCATAATTATCATTCTAAAATTTTCAAATTCTTCAGGCAAACTATTTAATAAAAACATGGCCAAAATTTCATCTGTTACTTCCAAATTTATTTGTTTGGATTTATTAACAAGATCAAAATATTCATTAATATTATCTCGGATGCTTTTTGCGCTATCCATTTTAAAACGAGTAAGCATGGCAAGTAAAGTCACTCTATTTATTGGTGCACTTGACTGATGCTCATTTTTAATTTTGTCCCATAATTCTTTGGACGTATTTGTAGAATTAATACTTTGTAATTCGCTAGCTGAAACGGCTAGGATTATTTCACATCTGGCCAGTTTATCTTTTTGATTCCAATCATCACATTCTGTTGGAGGTTTTGTTTTAACGCCTGATACGATATCCCAGAGATCCAATTTATATAAATATGATTCCATCCGGACTTTCCATATTTCATAATTATCATGTTTTAATGGATCAATTGAGATAACGTGAGATTTCGCCATTGTCACTAATTTTTATATATATATGCACTCACTGTTCACACGCGGTTTCTGATGCAATAGACGCTACACGTTTTCACTAGACGCGTTGTATGTTAAACGAGGAAATTTATTTAAATGCTTGTTATTTAATTTTAGGCTAAATGCCTGGGCCCATAACCTGTTGGTTATGTGAGGGTAGATCATAAATAATAACAAGTACAATTTAATATTATTGGTTACGTTTATTTAATTAGCAGTCAGACAATATATAATGCGAGACAAGAGAGTAAAGTGCACGGCGGCCGGAACTGGAATGAGTATATTATATAGGGGTGCATATAGTGTGTGTGTAGTGTATGGTTGTGTATGTTTGTTTAGTGTCAGCCTGTAAGTTAAGATTTGTGTCCGGTAGTGTAGCAGTTGTAAATATATTTAGTCAGGGACGTGTCATCAGACTTTGTATCTCCAACATCTTATATAGCCCAAAAATTTTTTTAATTTTTTTCCAACGATATTAGGGGGCGGCACGATGAAAATTTTGTCATCACCCAAATAAGAACCACCCTAATATATATATAGTATGGTTATAATTATTAAATTTATATATTATTATAATTTCAATATAAATGTGATAAATATAGATATTTAAAGAGGCAAAACACTACAGATAAAGTGACAAATAATATTTTTATTTTTATTAATTGATTTTAATGTTGTCAATTCCAACTATTTTACATAATTAAAAAAAAATTTACGTTGGTATTGAATACTCAAAATTTATATATGTACAATTATTATTTTTCAGCAAATTTACTTGAAGCTAGAGGTTTTTTTTCCTGTGCCTTTTTTTTTACTCTTCAAATATGCCATATTTTTATCCAACAATAGTGCAAGTTCTGGAGGTGGTTCCTGGTATATTCTATTTTTCTGAAACAAAATATTATTTTATAGTGACATGTGCATTTTTAAATTTAACAAAACACAAAACATTTACATGACATAAATTTTATTTATTATATAATAAAATCAACTTATGTTAGAATACAAAATTAGAATTCAACATATTGAGCAACATATATTTGAGAAACGTTTTATAGATAATAAAATAAAGTCTTTAGTTATAAAAGTTATTTAACTCTGGCATGCATAGCCATAGTTTTGCTATTGTAATAATTTTTCTGTAAAGTAATTTTTTTAGAATTAATTTTAAGTCGAAATATTGCAAAACGATTAAATATTTTTTATCATCCGGTGAATCTCCATGAATCGTTATTATTCGTTGTTCTAGCTCTAGTGATGATGATGATGATGATGATGATGATGATGATGATGATGATGATGATGATACTGGACTTTCATCTGAATGAATATTAATAAATTTATAAAACAACTCAATAAATTATTTTTAAAAAATATAATTTTTAACAACCCTTACTTGTTTTCTTCAAGTCATATTTAACTTGAGTAACTAAATCACCGAAAATTGTTGGGACAGCAGTTTTTTTCAGTTTTTTTGTTCCATCAACACGTACTTTTTCCCACATGTCTGAGGTGAAGTGGTACTAAAAAATTATTAAGTTAATTGTATAGTTTTAAATTTTGTATTTATAGTTATATTATGCTGATGATAATTACTTTTATTTAATTATTCTAAACAATTTATATTTGATCAACAAATACTTATAATGAGGTTATGTTGACAAGACAGTAAGTAATATCAAATATAATTAGCTTTGAAAAATTATTTACTTAAATAATAAATAAATATAATATTTTTACCTCACAAATGAACGATTGCTTATTGAGTTTTGTAATATCTAGACCAGCATTTTTTACCCACTGTGCTTTTTTACCCACTGAGCATGCATAAAAATTTGTTAAGCTTTTCCAATCTTCTCCAACAACAACCATAAATGGCTGAAGGTTTTGTCCAAACTCTTTCATTAAATCAGCTCTTGCACTGATTACTCTGTCTACTTGATCATTAGTCTGTGAAAAGTATAAAATTTTTATTTAAATTATTTTATATTATTAGAATTATGAGTTATTTTTTTTTTTAAATTATTAAATTGTAAAAATATTTTTACTTCTCTGAATTCACTTAAGAATATTATTGTTATTATTATTATTATTATTGATGAACCTATCGTTAAACGAATTGCTTCTACTGATAATTCAATGTAAAATAAATTTTCAATTACTCAATTATTCTATTAACAGGCCATCTCATAAATAAAAGGAACATATGCAATATTTGAAATAATAAGAATAATGCAGATCATTTTTCAAATTTCTTATTTTTGCACCCGTATGTTGATGAAAACTGAGAACTTAAATTAATGTAAACACGTTTATGTTACAATGAAATTCTGATTTATTTATTTTTTATCGAACGAAGTACATTTTTAAATGATTTCATGAAAAAAAGCTATGACTTTGAAAAAAAAAAGATTTGTTATTTATGGATTAAAAAATACGTGAAATTATGATACAAAAGCTTTACTTTACTCGTCATTTTTATTAGTTTACTGATTTTTTATCATTTTTCATTGAACAAACAATATGTAAATTAGTTCATTTATAAAAAATATATTGCAATTTTCAATAAAATAATTTTTAATCGTTATTTAAAATTTCTTATTCAAGCAATGAAAAAAAACAAGTGTTATTTTAAAACCAATATCAATCTATTTGCTTCAATTGAAATAAAAAAATTATCTTTAAAAAATTTTGTTCAAAAAATTACTTTTATTGATGAATTTATTAAAAAATAACTATCGATGTTTGCAATAAAAAAATTTATGAAAAAATTTAAAAGTTTTTTGTTTATGGACTTCCAAAATTACGTAAATTACAAGAATAAAATTGATGTGAGCACTTTTTTTGCATCAATAGATTTTTCGAAGTTTGATAAATTAACTACTCCAATTAGATAATTGACAAAAAAACTATTTTATGTAAAAAAAAAAATTACTTACTGGTGCTAACTGTATTAAGCTTTCTTCACTTGCTGCGAATGATGGTTTCTAGCTCTTCGTGACCTTGTTTGGTGATGGCAAAAAGTTTGGCAACAAACGAATCTGAGCTGCAGCAATGGTGTTACGATCATTTGATTCAACACAATTTTTTAATTCACAAAATTAATAATTATGAAACGTTAATTATCAGAAAAACTCAAAATTTTCCATCAACATGAATGCATAAAAAGAATATTTATCATGTAAAAATTTTTATGATATTATATTTTTCTTTTATATTACTTACCTTAACTAATATTAATATAAAAATGAATAATTTTATTTGTAAAAATAAAACTAATGTGTTCGACAACGTACAAACATGCTAAAAGAAGTCCGATTGCTTGACAAAGTGAAGCGAATATAAAAAAAAAAAAAAAAACACACACACACACATATGAACATAATTCACTGTAGTTGTTTACAATTTTCAACGGACTACATGTTTACTCCCGCGTTTTTATTATTTATGCGTAGGTTGGGTAGTTTGGGTACAATAACTTAAGTGTGTTAGAAAGATACATTCATTGCTATGTTTGCATCTCACTTTTTATCAAAAAACGTAAATGGCGATGTTCTTTTATAAATTACGAAGAGAGACAAAAAACAATACACCAAAAGCAGTGTCACAGAGAGAAAAAAAAAATAATAAAAAAGACAATATAGTGAAATAAAAAAGTTGAAAATTTTAAAATTATAATTATTGTAAGATATATGAAATTACATGATAGGTATGTACAATAAAAGAATTAAAAAAACCTATAAAATAGGGAAGCTCTGGAATGCTACCTCTGTGTGTGATTGTTTTACACACAAAACCTTCAATATTCGGTGTGGTGTGCGCACTCCAGGGCTTCCCTAATAAAACGATTTCCTTGTGTTGTTAAGATATTTTATTTAAGCATAAGAAAAAGTCAAAACTAAACAAGTAAAACCAACCTTAATCGACTTTTTTATAAGAAATTTATTATTTAAGTATGAATAAAATAGGTGGTGATGAAATACTGAAACAGATTTTTTGTTGTTATTTCTGATATTAAAATCATTTCTAATAAATTTTTTATTTAATGGAATGCTTTATTAAGAAAAAAAAAAATATTATCAATTGTTACGTACCAGGCTAATTAATTTATATTTTCTATGAAATAACAAAAAAAAAGAAGAATGTTTAACTAGAAAAATAATATTATAATAATTTGAAAATAATACAAATTAATGAGCCTGATATTTAACTTATTTTTATAAAATCCTCTTATTTTGTTATTCCCTACAGGGTAACGGGTTAGGAGGGAATGTGTATGATTGTAGATGTACCTTGATGTGAGAATAATCTGAAACAATTGTTGTTGAAAGCGTGTCAATCTGGATGGTCGCCTGTTGATGTTGGTAGTCTCGAATAATCCAAACGGTAAAATAAACTCGAAGCACAGAAAACAACACCCCGGAGAAATGTCACAGTCAATAATTTTTATAGTATTAGAAACAGTCAATTTAAAAACGGAAAAGTAATAATTTAAACACTGTAGCGTGACATTTCGAGTCAGCTACCTTCTCGGACTGTTGCTATGGGAATTAATATATTTAAATAATTATTCTTAAATAAATAATTATTTAAATTGTACATGAAATTTATTCGTCTGATTTATAGGCCAAAATTAATATCAAGAAAATAGGTTATAGCAAAATATAATAATTATAATATCCGGAACATAAAATTAAATCAGAATAAAACAATAAAATCTGTTGAAAACCCAACTGCAACACTGCGACGAAACGAAACTGAACGAAATCTCAAACTTAAACTTAAACGTAGTCAAAATCGAAAACTGAAAACACAAAACTTACGACAGACCTCAATCAATCAAATTTCCCATAGGCTCAGTCTTCGAGGCAAACCAAGAGTCGCTCAGTGTGTGGGTTATGGAGAGAGGGACGGGTAAAGTCGTATATAGATCCATAAAAATAAAACAAAAGATAATTTTATTTAAACAAAACAAATCATTTTACTCAAAAACTTAGTTAAAGATATTTACAACATGAATAGCTACTTTTACCTCAACCTAATCGTAATTGGCATAACTGTGTAAAATCAATAACAATTGTACCTTTCGAAACGAAAAATAAGCACGTCTGCTCAGTATGATGATCGAAGCACGAGAGCGAGACTTACTCGCTTAACATAACATAAAGCCCTCAGACTATATCTAAATTCTCCCCCTTCTACTTCGTCTGTAGTAAACTATTGTTACATAATAATAATAATTTAAATGAATATTGACAAGATTATAATATGTTTCAAGAATAAAAAAATAATAATAATAATAAATAAATAATCATCACTGGCAAGGAGCTTGACAAATAAATAAATTAAATGGGTTTTTAAGGCCAGCGAGTGAATCTCGCTACAACACAAAGATTATTTAATTTAAATTCACTTTTAAAATTTTATTTATTAGAAACGTAAAAGTTCAATTGATTTTATTATTTATTTAATTATATTTGATTTATAAAATTTTAAATTTAATAATTAATTTAGATATCGTCTAAACAAAAGTTGACGCAAGAGTGAAGCTCCTTAAATTCTAAAATAATAATTCCCATAAAAATTAAATTAAAAAGTAGGGATGATCTTAGGTGGAGACATCTTTGACCAATTATAATTTACCTGTCCCACGATAGTCAGCGTTTAATATTTTACTTAAAGAATTATTTGTAACGCCAACGGATGTAAAATATCGAGTAGCTAAGGTGACTTTGAACTACGGTTTGCGAAAATAATTTAAAATAAAAAACATAATATTGTGAGAAAAAAAAGTAAAATGTTGATTTTCCTAAAATAAATAAAAATAATTTAAAAAATAAAAAAGAAAAAATTTAATTGCTTACTCGGTATTTTATATGCCCTTGAATTTACTAAATATTTAAGTAATTAATTAATTTATTTATTATATTGATAGCAAGACGTAACAATTCCCCCCCAAAAAAGGTCGTTGTCTGTCTGAAAAACGACAGCAGCGAATAAAAAAAAAGAAAAATTTATCTATTATTGTTACAATTTGTTCACTTGAAACTATAAATATTAAATCCCAAAAAAAAATTTTAATTAATCCAAAAAAACATTTTCCTACGTCCTATTCAAGACCTCTTACGGACGATCGACCGTTAGAATTACTCCGTGCGAGTCGAGCGTGACCTACTTTTTATTTTATTCAAGTTTCGTTTCCGTGTGATATTGTTGAGCTTCCATTCTTTTATCTTACCTTGATAATTAGTTAATATTAAATTTATTGTTTTTTTTTTTGTTTATTGTTAAATAAGAATATTGTTTTTATTATTTTATTTATTGAAATTTATTGATTGTTAATATTTTTCTATCTAAGGTTTTTCAGCGATGTAGAATGAATTTGTTATTATATTTTTTTTGATATTATTTTTTGTTTATATTTTGATTTTTGTTATTATTATTTAATATTTTGATTTCAAATTGAATTATATATTGGTAAATCAGCCGCTCACACGGAATTCATTAACCACCGACGCGTGCAGTAAGAAATCCCTTACAAATTTTAAGCTAAGAATTTTATTATTATTTTTTTGTTTGTTTTTTTCTTTGTATTTTTTTCATAAGTTTTTTTGTAAAATTTCATATCAATTATTTATTTTTTTGTACTTCTGTTTTTTTTTTTTTTTTTATTAGAATATTTAAGTAATATTATTGATTAAAATATTGTATTTCATTTAATTATTGAATATTCTTCTTTTTTTTTTTAAAACATTAAAAGTTGTAATTAAAAGTTAAAAGTAACATTTAATTTTTTTTGTTTTTCCGAATTTTTATATTATTTTTTGTATTTTTTTCTTAAAAAATTTTGTAAGATTTTGTAACATTTTTGTAAAATACTACTATTTTTCTCAGTAAAGTTTAATATTTTTTTGTAATAAATTTCACATCTTTTTTTGTAGTTAAATTTTATGTTTAAATTGAATTTAGTTTAAATATTATGATCATTCCCTTAAAAGTAAAAAAAAATTATTTAATTTCCTTAAAAAAAAAAAAAATAAGTTCAAGAATTAACTAATTTTCCTATGAAAAAAATTTTATATTATTTAAAATAAACAATTAAAAAATGTAAAAGATTTAAAAAAAATTATGAAATATTTCCGATGCATGTTGACTGATGTTGCTTTCTTGTTTCACTGCTCTCTCTTTTTAATTCACTGACCGTTACCATTGAATTAGATGCAATATTGCGGCGTTGCCATTTATAACACAATAAAATCTTCAGGCCCCGTGAATTCGCGACTCCCCGTGAACTGCACTTTATTTATTTATTTTAGGATTTAGGAAGATAAGGATTAGGATTGTTACCCTTTAAAATATTATTTCTTTTATATAAAAAAAATTCAATATGAAATTAAAATTTATAAAAACAGTATTCGATTTCAATTCATTTTTTTTCTCAATATAAAAAAAATTTGTTATTTAAAAAAAAAATTTAATTTATATTTCTGTTTTTAGCATTTCCCAAAATATTTTTTGTTTATGTTGAATTTGTTTATTCTAATTTAATATTTGTGTGTTTGTTTTGTGTAAAAAAAAAATAGTATCAATTCATATATATATGTATATAAAAAAAATTAAATTTTAATTTTATTAGGAATATTTATCTCGATCATTAGTAATTGTTTCGGGTCGAACCACATGTCTGTCGGTCCCAGACTGACCAGATTTTTATTCTTTTTATTTTTTAAACAAAATACAATAAGTTGATAAGTTTTAAACATTACTCTGTTTTTTATGGCTAGATCACGAGATCATACAATTTCAAATAACATATGACTAACAATTTTGGTTTATATTTTTTCTAAAATATTTTAAACAACGATTTAATTTATGTACTTTTTAATAGCTTTTTACAAACTCGAATATTCCCACACATGGTCAACTCATGCATAGACTTTTGAGTAAAAATCACGTAACAAATAAAACCATAAACTCAAGTTTCTCTTTGGTACTATTATAACATATTTTTTAAAACATTATTTGTCAAGAATTAGAGAAAATCTCACATCTGTCAAACAACTGCACTAACGTATTTTCGATACACAGAATGATCGTAAAATCGACAATAAAAAAGTAAATTTATAACTTTTTAAAATAAACTAAATTCATGAAAACGTCTTGGACTTTCCGGTCGTAAAATCTATATTTTTTGTTTACACATGGTATTTTTTATGTCACCCTTTGGACCACACAAGGCCCAATTTTATGTCTAAAAATCCCACCACCTACACCTAGTTTTTTACCCTCTCTTGAACTAATTTTTGACCAATTAAAACTAATTTTTTAACTAAGTATACACCCATTTTTTGGACTTAACAATTTTCAACAAACTGAGAAATCAGTTGCTCTTCAACACTCGTTTACGTAACATCTCTAATTAATATTGATTCGCGTACAACGGGATTTCTTTATACTTACAATATAAAATAGTAGTGTCTGTCCATGACAACACTTGTTAGAGTCAACTCAATACACAATATACAATACAATTAATTATAATTTTAGTGAAATAATAAAGTGAATATATTAATAGAATTTAAGCCACAGTGTTTGGATTTATTTAAAGTGTTATTCCTATTATTTCAAGTTACAACCTATCCTCCACATCCTTTGATAGCCCTGTATCAAACATAAGGCCTTACAACCCTTGTGAAATTATCGTGGTATATTTGGATACGTGGTGTGATACAGTAATTCTTTTGTTTTTAAAATTTTTTTGTTAATTGTTCTTTTTATTTTATTTATATTTTTTTATCTATATTTTTTTCGTGTATTAATTATTAGCAATTTTTCTTCCAACGAGCTTTTACCAGGTATATTATATTTTAGATTCGATTTTAGTCTCGCCCTATCCGGTCTACGATTTCCCTTAAATTTTTCTACAATATTAATTTTCGATTTACCTTTGTCAATAACTTTACTTTTAAACTTCATTATATCCGACCTTAATTTTTCATCATATGTTTTCATTAGGTCATCTTGGGACTCATTCGCTTTAATATCTAATTTCTTCGGACTCATAATATTTTTATTTTTATTCTTTTTATTACTTTCATTAATTTTATTTAAATCAGTTTCATTGAACACATCATCGGTTTTTCCATACGATTCAATTATTTTTGTTACACTCTCAATATTATTATTATTATCTTTGTAATTTATTTTTTTATCATTAACTTAAAAATTATTTTTATCATTATTAGAACTTTTTTTATAAACGTAATCATTTTTAACATTTTTCTCGATTTTATTTGCGTGTACGCATATATTTTTATTATTTTTGACAGTTACTTCGTCATTTATTTCATTGTTACTTAAACATCTAGTTTCATTATTTTTCAACTCAGAATCTTCATTAAAATTATCATCAATAAAATTTTTGTCATTATCAGACTCATTATTATATTCATCATTTGAATCATCATCATTTTTATTATCACTTAAATTATACATTTCATTGTCAATATTTTTTCTAGTTTCCTCGAGTATTTTTCCCGATTTTTCTAGCATTTTTTTATTAAACAAAAATATTTCGTCATTATCGCGGAAAATCTTTGTTTGATTACGTTCATTATCAGTTTCTTCAATAAATTCAATTTTTTCGTTAACTTCTTTTGCAATAGTAATATTTGTATTTCGCGTAGCAATATTTAAATCTTTATTTTCATTCATTTCAATTGTATTATTATTATTATTATTATTATTCGATGAGTCTTCCGATACAGATATTTCATCTATAAAATTTACCCTTTTTATTTCATTAATCTTATCATTTTTACTTTCTTTTTTATCAAGTTTAACATTAAAGTTGACTTTTTCTGGTCTCACGATAGGTTCATAATAATTATCAACAGTATCTTTTGACGTTGATGGTATTGGATTAATTATATCATTATTATTTTCAATTTTATTTTCTTTATTTTCATTTATTTCTGATTTTAAAATTGATTTGACAGTATTTGTTGATCTGATTGAGGTGTTGGCCATTTTTGTGTTCCTCCCTCTTGGTCCACCGGCCCATCCCCGTTTTTTTTAGCTTGACGTTCAAGACATTTTCTCTGAGCATTTTGTAATGCAAAACAATTATTCATATCATGTCTCGGTTTTTGGCAAAAACCACAAACTAAATTATTATTTATTTAATTATAATCTTTTTCATCTTGACTAATGACATATTACATAAAGCCATTATCATTATAAACATTATCATTTAAATTTTTATTATTAATTGGATCATTTATTTGCGCATAAGAATTATTAAAATCATAAAAATCATAATTATTGTTGTAAGATTTTTGTAAATAATCATTTGTTGAATTTTCAGAAGAATTATAGTATGGATTATTAATATTATTATTGTTCTCGACTGGATTCGAACTCAAGATCTCGGGTGAATTTACATTCGAATTTTTTTGCGTATTTAAATTAATATTCTGACTTGAAACGATGGGTTCGTTTAGTTCATAATCGTTAAAATTGTTATTAAAATTATTATTATTATATTTTTGATTTGGAAAATTATAAAAAATATTATTATTTGGTTCCGCGACTACTTCCGACGGGTTCTCGATTTTATTTGCTCGCATGGCTTAAACTTCTTTTAATTTTCTAAGCTTTAAACTGTCAATATATTCATTATAAATTTTTTTAGTAATATTCCACACTTTCAAAAAATCTGTAGTAACTATATTTTTACATTCAACTCTCAAACATATTTCAGGCAGTAATCCTTTAATAAATTGACGTATAGTTTTTCCCTCAATTTTAGATTTACTCATTGTTCCAAAACCATCATTATCACCCTCATTACAATCAATTAAATCATTATATAATTTCAATACTCCACTTTGATACTCATCAACATTCTCATTGTCATTCATTAATACAAAAGATAATTCATTCCAAAGTGACTCGAAACTTTTTCCCGTGTATGTAACTGTACGGAGCAATACTTCTAGATCATCAAGAGACGAAAATTCTGTGTTAGCAATTAGACTAATTTTAGGATCTGTAATTTTATTTTTGATTGAAAGCATAAAAGCTTGTGTCCATTGTGGATCTTAAAGTTTCAAGGCCGACCGACAACTATTAATAAATCCGCGAATAGAATTAGTTTTTCCGTCATAATTAGGAATTACATCAAGAGCGTCCCGTAGAGAACATTTACCGATTATAATTGTTTCAACTGACTCGACTGTTTTTACTTCTGAATTTTTCTGATTATTCAAAGAGTATAATGGTCTATTTAATTGTGAATTTGGACGATCGATTTTTAGGGTAGAATTTACATGATCATTATTAATAAAATCTGGAATAAAATTGTCTTTACTTTTTTGATTAAAATTTTCCGTAAATGAAATAAGACAGTCATTTTTAATTTGCAATTTTTTTTTCAAGGTCTCGTTTTCACGTTGCAGCTGAATAATTGTCTCACTCAAAACATTATCTCTCTCACTTGACATATAAAAATTATATATTTCACGGTCATTCTCTAATCTCTCAAGTTGCTGACGACACTCATTCTTTTCCTCACTCAAAGTACTATTTCTATCGCTTAAAATTTTATTTTCCTGAATCAATTCAATCACTCTTTTTTTTCACCACACCATTTTTTTGTTAAATCTAAATTTTCATTGTATAAAATATCATTATTAAAAATTAGACGATCAGACGCGACTTTCAATTTACCAGTAATATTCACCATTTGATCTCCACATTCTGAATATTGTTTAAATTTTTTTATAGTTTCTTTAGTATTAGTATATTCAATTCCATCTGCATTTTTTTCTATATCAAATATTTCTAAAGTAGGAATTATTTCTAAAATTTCGCTAGCGCATGATCGTATTTCGGTAACCAAAGTTTTTAAATTTCCCCCATCAACTTTTCTCCCGCGCATTGCTTCAGCGTGTAGGTCTATCTCTTCATAAATATGAGAGATCGGTGATCCCGTTCCCGACCGATATGATGACATTTTTCGCTAAGTAGTAATTCCGACGGACAAAAGAAATGATAAAAAAAAAATTTCAATTCGATAAAATATTTTTAAAAATTAATGCATATAAAATTTAACGCAATTAAATATAAAATTGAAGTTTGTTTGTTCATGTAAAAAGTAAAAATATAAAACATCCATATTTATATTGATAGAAAAAAATAGTGACTCCTGCGACAAAGTAAAAAAAAATTTAATAAAATTTATAGACATATATATGAATATTTTTATTTTCTTTATGTAAAAAAAATTTTGTAAGTGTATAGTGTACCCAAAATAATTCATAGCTTTAAAAAAAAATTTAATTTGCAGAATGCTTTATTAAGAAAAAAAAAAATATTATTATCAATTGTTACGTACCAGGCTAATTAATTTATATTTTCTATGAAATAACAAAAAAAAAGAAGAATGTTTAAATAGAAAAATAATATTATAATAATTTGAAAATAATACAAATTAATGAGCCTGATATTTAACTTATTTTTTTAAAATCCTCTTATTTTGTTATTCCCTACAGGGTAACGGGTTAGGAGGGAATGTGTATGATTGTAGATGTACCTTGATGTGAGAATAATCCGAAACAATTGTTGTTGAGAGCGTGTCAATCTGGATGGTCGCCTGTTGATGTTGGTAGTCTCGAATAATCCAAACGGTAGAATAAACTCGAAGCACAGAAAACAACACCCCGGAGAAATGTCACAGTCAATAATTTTTATAGTATTAGGAACAGTCAATTTATAAACGGAAAAATAATAATTTAAACACGAAGATTATTTAATTTAAATTCACTTTTAAAATTTTATTTATTAGAAACGTAAAAGTTCAATTGATTTTATTATTTATTTGATTATATTTGATTTATAAAATTTTAAATTTAATAACTAATTTAGATATTGTCCAAACAAAAGTTTTCGCAAGAGTAAAGCTCCTTAAATTCTAAAATAATAATTCCCATAAAAATTAAATTAAAAAGTAGGGATGATCTTAGGTGGAAACATCTTTGACCAATTATAATTTACCTGTCCCACGATAGTCAGCGTTTAATATTTTACTTAAAGAATTATTTGTATCGCCAACGGATGTAAAATATCGAGTAGCTAAGGTGACTTTGAACTACGGTTTGCAAAAATAATTCTAAATAAAAAACATAATATTGTGAGAAAAAAAAGTAAAATGTTGATTTTGCTAAAATAAATGAAAATAATTTGAAAAATAAAAAAGAAAAAATTTAATTGCTTACTCGGTATTTTATATGCCCTTGAATTTACTCAATATTTAATTCATTTATTTATTTATTTATTATATTGATAGCAAGACGTAACACAATAAGAAAAATTTTTTAAATTATTTTTAGGGATTGTTGTTGAAAAATTAGAAAAAGTGAGCTGCGTGAATCTAGCACCCCACTTTATCGTAGAAACTTCTAGTAAAGTTCATTTTGAAAGTCTTAATTTGTAGTAATTTGTGGTGTAAAGGGTTTAATTTGTAAAAATTTTTTTTTTTTTGCTCCAAAATATTAAAATCTTAATAACTTTTTTATTTGAAGACCAAAATCATAACTAAAATATCTAATAGATACGGAAAAAAATAATTTGTAGTGAAAAAAATTAAAATTTGTAGTTGAACCGTTTTGCCGAGAAAATTAATTCTCTCATATAATGCCTTGATAAAATATTGCGTAACTTTTTCATTTATAGACTAGAATTATAACTGAAATAACAGATAGATACGGAAAAATCCTAGCTAATTTGTAGTGAAGAAAATAGAATTTGTAATTGAACCGTTTTGCTGGGAAAATTAATTCTCTCATATAATACCTTAATAAAATATTGCGTAACTTTTTTATTTATAGACTAAAATTATAACTGATATAACAGATAGATACGGAAAAATACTTGCTAATTTGTAGTAAAGAAATTAGAATTTGTAGTTGAACGGTTTTGCCGTGAAAATTCATTCTTTCATATAATATCTTAATAAAATATTGCGTAACTCTTCTATTTATAGACCGAAATTGAAACTAAAATATCAGATAGATACAAAAAAATCCTAGCTACTTTGTAGTGAAGAAATTAGATTTCGTAGTTGAACAGTTTTGCCGGAAAAATTAATTCTCTCATATAATACCTTAATAAAATATTGCGTAACTTTTTCATTTATAGACCAAATTTGAAACTAAAATATCAGATAGATACAGAAAAATCCTAGCTAATTTGTAGTGAAGAAATTAGAATTTGTAGTTGGACGGTTTTGCCGTGAAAATTAATTCTCTCATATAATACCTTAATAAAATATTGCGTAGCTTTATCATTTATAGACCAAATTTGAAACTGAAATATCAGATAGATACAGAAAAATCCTAGCTAATTTGTAGTGAAGAGATTAGATTCCGTAGTTGAACAGTTTTGCCGGGAAAATTAATTCTCTCATATAATACCTCAATAAAATATTGCGTAACTTTTTTATTTATAGACTAAAATTATAACTGAAATAACAGATAGATACGAAAAAATTCTAGCTAATTTGTAGTGAAGAAATTATATTTCGTATTTGAACAGTTTTACCGGGAAAATTAATTCTCTCATATAATACCTTAATAAAATATTGCGTAACTTTTTTTTTTATAGACCAAAATTATATCTAACATAACAGGTAGATACGGAAAAATCCTAGCTAATTTGTAGTGAAGAAATTAGAATTTGTAGTTGAACCGTTTTGCTGGGAAAATTAACTCTCTCATATAATCATGAACCAGAACTAGGATTCTTCACTACAAATCAGCTAGGATTTTTCTGTATCTATCTGTTATTTCAGTTATAATTTTAGTCTATAAATAAAAAAGTTACGCAATATTTTATTAAAGTATTATATGAGAGAATTAATTTTTTCCGCAAAACGGTTCAACTACAAATTTTAATTCTTTTCACTACAAATTAGCTAGGATTTTTCTGTATCTATTAGATATTTTAGTTATAATTTTGGTCTATAAATAAAAAAGTTATTAAGATTTTAATATTTTGGAGTAAAAAAAAAAAATTTTTTTCCACTTTTTTGACGCTTTTTTTTTGAGAAACTGGTTTAGTAAAAATTTTTTTATATCCTTTACAAATTGCTTTTTTTTTTATTATAGTTGTAATTTTTTTTTTTTCATTATAAACAAAAAAGTTATGCAATTTTAATATGATTATTGCTCCAAAAAAAAAATTTTTTTTTTTTGTCATCATTTTTTATCTTAAAATTAAAATTCGTTTACTACAAATTACTACAAATTCTAAGAAAGCTATTTGACCTATTTATTACTATTTTTCTTTAATTTTCTACGAAAGTACATTTTAACTCTTTTTTCACCCTTAATTTTTGAACTACAAATTAAACCTTTTTCACTACAAATTACTACAAATTCTAACGAACGTATTGGCCCTAATTTCATCGCTCTAAGTCAATTTTTGAAGAAAGTACCTTTTAACAATTTTTCCACCGTTAATTTTTTAACTACAAATTAAACCCTTTACACTACAAATTACTACAAATTAAGACTTCCAAAATGAACTTTACCACAAGTTTCTACGATAATGTGGGTTGCTAGGTTCACGCACTTGAAAAAGTGATACAATCGAAAAACTGAATCTCATCTAATATAGTTATTTCTATAAATAATATTATTCTTATTTAATTTTCATCAAACTTTTTACGTGAAACAATTTATAAATTGAAAAAATTATTTATATTTACAATAAAAAAATTGTTAATATCGTTTTGATAGTTTGTTGTTCGAGCATTACAAAAGCGCTGAAGATGGAAAACTAAAAGCGAACTTACCATGTCATTTTTATCTGTATAATATATGATTTTCATTTTTTTTTTTTATTAAAATTATTATGTTAACTAATTTATAAATTTAAAAAATTGATTATTTATGAAAGCAGTAACTGATATTACCTGGTTATGTTGCTTCGTCAAATTATCTTTGATAAATTTATTATAAAAAAAAAATACTTAAGGTGTTACCCGCGCATATCTAGAGACCTCTTGCGGATGGCATTTAGAAACATAATATTTCTATGAGTGCGAACGAGATAAAAAAAGGAGAAAATCTTGTTTCTCACTTCCACTTAAAGTTGCTTCCCAGAGATTGAATTTCTATTTAATTTTTTTTTTTTTGGCTTATTTTTTAAATGAAATAGCTATTTATCTGGTAAATTTCTTCAATTTTTTCTGACGTGGATCTTTTGAGATAATTAGTCTCAAAGTCTCAACTTTTATACATGAGGATAGGGCGGAACCTCACATTTTGTTTTTTAGCATATTCGTTGTCTATTAAAAAACCTTTCATTTACTACAAAATTTTAGTGATTACAAAGATACATACGATAAAAAATTTTAAGTTTTTTCTGACGTGAATTTTTAAAATAAATAACTTTAAAATATTAAAACTTTGCTGGTTGCGCGGCACACTGACATGAACACAAGCATGGTTTTGGCGTACGACGTAAACTTTGTTTGCTAGTGTGTTGCCGCGCACACACATACTACTATGTAAAGAACTTGGTTTTTTCATCAGTGGCGCCACAAAAAGTTCAGGACACGGGAATAAAAAATAGCGTTATTAATATACGGGCCCTTCGTGGCATAAATATTGGTTCGGTGATGCGACTGGGAAGCAACCTTAAGGTTGATTCTGAATATCTGAATTATTGATAAACTTTCGATTTTTTTGGCTTATTTTCTAAATGAAATAATTATCTATATTATGAATTTTTTTGAATTTTTTCTTGTTTGCTTTTTTCCAGATATTTACTGTCAAAGTTGACAACTTTAGGTATACGCGTTACCTCATGTTTTTACGAATAACTTTTTTTTGTGTTGATTTAAAACTGTACATTTACTATCAGATTGTAGCCCTGGACAAGACAAAATTTTGATAATTATTTCAATTTTTTGTTCTTTTTCTTTTAATAAATATTTAACTTTTAAACATTAAACTTTGCTAGATGCGCGACACACTGACATGAACATGGTTTTGGCGTACGACGTGAACTTTGTTTGCTAGTGTATTGCCGCGCACACACATACTACTAAAGAACTTGGTTTTTTCATCAGTGGCGCCACAAAAATTTCAGGACACGGGGATAAAAAATAGCGTTATTAATATACGGGCCCTTCGTGGCATAAATATTGGTACGGCGATGGGACTTGGAATTAACCTTAAGTATTTAGACAAAGACAAAAATTTATTTTTATTTATTGTAAAATAAAAAGGTCTCAAAGCCCTATTAATTTTTATATCAAAAGTTTCCTTATTGTTTCCTCTATCTATACTTAGTTTTTGATAAAGCTAGCCGTATTTTTCGTGAAATGGCTAACCAGGTTTCTAAAAACTCAATCGGACTCTCCATAAGAACCTATGCATAACTTCCAAAAAAGTAGCCTACTTTATTAATTAATTACTAAGTAATTAGCTACAAGAAAATTATAATAAAATTTGAGCGTGTGTATTAGTATTTCATTAGGCTACTTAAAAAATTTCAAGACTCTATCCGTATTTTTGATTTGTGCTGGATATCCCTTAAACTGATTATGAACCCGAGTTAAAATTGTTGAGTTCTGCTGAGTGCAGCGCGTCCTGCTCCGTCCAAAAATAAAACCAATCATTCTTCTTTTTTTTTTATTTCTTTTTCTTATAGGACGATCGTCTTTTCTTGAAGAGCGATTGTGGTTATAATTTTCTAAAGAACTCTTTTTTGAAAAAAAAAGAAAAAAAAATTTAAACGGCTCGTATTTAATAAATACTCGTTACTTACTATAATGAATATTGATAATTATTATAATTATATATTTTGAATTATTAATAATATTAAAAAAATTGATAACATCATTATGATCATTAATATTATAAATTGTCAATTATATTCATTTATTATTCAACAATAAGATAAAAAATATGAATCAGTCTATACTAATAAATAATAAATTTATTGAGTTCTATCCTCTTATTAGTTACATTTGCTATAACTTATTAATTAAAAAGCACTTGGCAAATGTTTCTAAGGAAAGGAGGTAGCCAAATAAATTAATTCGTAATTTAGATAAATTTTATAGCATTATTTTCTATATTTAAATAAAATTTTCGTGTCAAATGGCTGTAAAAATAATCTACGTTATGAATTTATTTATTTGGCTACCTCTTTTCCTTATAACCATTTTCCAATAGCTTTTTTATTAATTAATTATGGCAACAATAGCTAAGATAAAAATGTAGTTGAATAAATTAATTCGTAGTCTACATTATTTGTACAGTTATTTGAAACAACAATTTTATTTAAATATAGAAAATAATAATGTAAATTCAGTCTAGACTACAAAATAATTTATTTGGCTACCTCCTTCCCTTAGAAACATTTGCTAATAGCTATTTAATTAATTGATTATGGCAAAAAAAGCTAAGGAAAGGATGTGGCCAAGTAAATTAATACGTAGACTAGATTAATTTTACATTATTATTTTCTCTATTAAAATAAAATTATTGTATCAAACGGCTGTAAAATTAATCTAGTCTACGAATTAATTAATTTGGCTACATCCTTTCCTTAGCAACACTTGCTATAATTGATTAATTAAAAAAGTATTCAATTAGGTTCAGATTGAATAACGGTGGTGGGCTCTTTTTTTCATTTTTCTAATCAATTATACTTGTATGGATCGTCTCGTAGTTTATGAGAACAAAATTTTGAATATATTCAACATGTGAAAATGGTCTCGCGCGTTAGGGCATAGATTTAGTCATTAGAATGACGTTCGATCGAATCCGGTTAGGAAAAAATTAATGTAAAAAATAGTAGGGCATCAAAAATTAAAAAAAATTTTAAAAATGCTGGACAAATAATCTAGACTGCGTATTAATTTATTCAGCAACATTCTTTCCCTAGAAAAATTTGCCAATAGCTATTAAATCAATCATTGCAAATGTTCCTAAGAAAAGAATAATGCCAAATGAATTAATATGCAGTCTAGATTATTTTTACAGCATTAATTTCTATTAAAAAAAAATTACTCTGTCAAATAGTTATAAAAATATTCTACTCTGCGAATTAATTTATTTGGCAACTTCTTTTCCTTAGCTACCATTTTTCCTATGATTTTTCATTTATTTAAATTGATAAAAAGCTATGGGAAAAATATTAGCTAAGGAAAGGAAGTTGCCTACAGGTTAATTTCCATGGCTAAATAAATTCTTTATAAATTAACAGGTAAACAACTTCCTTTCCTTAGTTACCATTTTTCCCATAGCTTTTTATTAATTTAAATAAATAAAAAATCATAGGAAAAATGGTAACTAAGAAAAGAAATTTGTTTACATGTTAATTTAGAAAAGAATTTATTTAGCCATGGAAATTAACCTGTAGGCAACTTCCTTTCTTTAGCTAATATTTTTCTGATAGCTTATTATTAATTTAAATAAATAAAAAATCATAGGAAAAATGGTAGCTGAGGAAAGGTTGTTGCCACATGTTAATTTTCATGGCTGACATAAAAATTATGAGGACAATCGTTCTGAAAAAAAAGACGATCGTCCTTTAAAAAAAAAGAAATTTAAAAAAATACAGAACGGTTGGTTTTATTTTCATACGGAGCAGGACGCGCAGAACTCAGCAGAACTGAACAATTTTAACTCGGGTTCAATTTAAAAAAACGTTATGTTTACATCACAGTTTTTTCGTTAAATATTACTATATTCCCTGTGCCATTCCATGTTAGCTTATTCATCAATTGGAAATAATTTATTCTTTAAGCTACATTAATTCCTTAGCTACATCTTTTCCTTAGCTACTGCTTTTCTGAAGACATTTTTATTTCTTGAATAGAAAAATTACGAGTATTTTATTTTTCAAATAAATAAAATTCCTAAGGAAAAATAGCAGCTAAGGAAAAAGTGGAGCTAAAAAAACGAAGTTGCCAAAGAAATTATTTTTTAAGCAAGACTAATTCCTTCGCTGCATCATTGCGTTAGCTACTCCTTTACCTTGAAATTTTTATTCATTAGAAAATGAAATACATTCGATTTTTCTCATTAAATAAATAAACGTGTCCAAGGAAAATCAGGAGCTAAGGAACTAATGTTGCTAAAAAAATAATTTCTTTGGCATTTGTAATTCCTAAGCTCCATCTTTTTCTTAGCTACTATTTCTCCTTGGGATTTTTATTTATTTGAAAATGATATACATTTAATTTTTTTTCATTCAATAAATAAAAATGTCCTAGGAAAAGCAGTAGCTAAGGAAAAGATGTAGCTAAGGAATTAATGTTGCTTAAAGAATAATTTCTTTGGCAACTGCAATTTCTTAGCTCCATCTTTTTCTTACCTACTATTTCTCCTTGGGATTTTTATTTATTTGAAAAATAAAATACTTGTAATTTTTCTATTAAATAAATAAAAATGTCCTAGGAAAAGCAGTAGCTAAGGAAAAGATGTAGCTAAGGAATTAGTGTTGCTCGAAAAATAATTTCTTTGGCAACTGTAATTCCTTCGCTGCATCATTGCGTTAGCTACTGCTTTTCCTTGGAATTTTTATTCATTTAAAAATGGAATACATTTGACTTTTCTCATTAATTAAATAAACGTGTCCAAGGAAAATCAGGAGCTAAGAAATTAATGTTGCTGAAAAAATAATTTCTTTGGCATTTGTAATTCCTAAGCTCCATCTTTTTCTTAGCTACTATTTCTCCTTGGGATTTTTATTTATTTGAAAATGAAATACATTTAATTTTTTTTCATTCAATAAATAAGAATGTCCTAGGAAAAGCAGTAGCTAAGGAAAAGATGTAGCTAAGGAATTAATGTTGCTTAAAGAATTATTTCTTTGGCAACTGCAATTTCTTAGCTCCATCTTTTTCTTAGCTACTATTTCTCCTAGGAAATTTTTATTTATTTAATAAATAAATTTTCATGTATTTTATTTTTCAAATAAATAAAAGCCCCAAGGAGAAATAGTAGCTAAGAAATAGATAGAGCTAAGAAATTGCAGTTGCCCAAGAAATTATTCTTTAAGCAACATTAATTCCTTAGCTGCATCTTTTTCTTAGCTACTGCTTTTCCTAGGACATTCTTATTTATTGAATGAAAAAAAATTAAATGTATTTCATTTTCAAATAAATAAAAATCCCAAAGAGAAATAGTAGCTAAGAAAAAGATGGAGCTTAGGAATTACAAATGCCAAAGAAATTATTTTTTTAGCAACATTAATTCCTTAGCTACTGATTTTCCTTGGACACGTTTATTTATTTAATGAAAAAAATTAAATGTATTTCATTTTCAATTGAATAAAAATTCCAAGGAAAAGCAGTGACTAACGCAATGATGCAGCTAAGAAATGACAGGTTTCAAAGATTTACGTTTAAAGCAACATTAACTCCTTAGCTACATTTTTCCCTTAGCTATTGCTTTTCCCAGGACATTTTTATTTATTGAATGAAAAAAAATTGAATGTATTTCATTTTCAAATAAATAAAAAATTCAAAGAGAAATAGTAGCTAAGAAAAAGATGGAGCTTATTTTTTTAGCAACATTAATTCCTTAGCTCCTGATTTTCCTTGGACACATTTATTTATTTGATAAGAAGAATGAAATGTATTCCTTTTTCAAATAAATAAAAATCTGAAGGAGAAATAGTAGCTAAGAAAAAGATGGAGCTAAGAAATTGCAGTTGCCAAAAAAATTATTTTTCGAGCAACACTAATTCCTTAGCTACATCTTTTCCTTAGCTACTGCTTTTTCTAGGACACTTTTATTTATTTAATAGAAAAATTACAAGTATTTTATTTTTCAAATAAATAAAAATCCCAAAGAGAAATAGTAGCTAAGAAAAAGATGGAGCTTAGAAATTGCAGTTGCCAAAGAAATTATTTTT
The DNA here is from genome assembly GCF_014905175.1 of Aphidius gifuensis. Classification (NCBI taxonomy): domain Eukaryota; kingdom Metazoa; phylum Arthropoda; class Insecta; order Hymenoptera; family Braconidae; genus Aphidius; species Aphidius gifuensis. The sequence goes on along the minus strand of NC_057791.1, from coordinate 9,181,905 downwards.
TTAGAAACATTAATTCCTTAGCTCCTGATTTTCCTTGGACACGTTTATTTATTTAATGAGAAAGATCAAATGTATTCCATTTTCAAATGAATAAAAATTTCAAGGAAAAGCAGTAGCTAACGCAATGATGCAGCGAAGGAATTACAGTTGCTGAAGAAATTATTTTTTGAGCAACACTAATTCCTTAGATACATCTTTTTGTTAGCTACTGCTTTTCCTAGGACATTTCTATTTATTTAATAGAAAAATTACAAGTATTTTATTTTTCAAATAAATAAAAATCCCAAGGAAAAATCGCAGCTGAGGAAAAAGTGGAGCTAAAAAGTTGCAGTTGCCAAAGAAATTATTTTTTGAGCAACACTAATTCCTTAGCTACATCTTTTTTTTAGCTACTGCTTTTCCTTGGACACGTTTATTTATTGAATGAAAAAAATTAAATGTATTTCATTTTTAAATAAATAAAAATCCCAAGGAGAAATAGTAGCTAAGAAAAAGATGGAGCTAAGGAATTACAAATGCCAAAGAAATTATTTTTTCAGCAACATTAATTCCTAAGCTACTGATTTTCCTTGGACTCGTTTATTTATTTAATGAGAAAAATTAAATAGATTCCGTATTCAAATAAATAAAAATTCCAAGGAAGAGCAGTAGCTAACGCAATGATGCAGCTAAGGAATTACAGGTTTCGAAGATTTACTGTTAAAAAAACATTAATTCCTTAGCTACATCTTTTCCTTAGCTACTGCTTATCCTAGGAAATATTCATTTATTTAATAAAAAAATTTACATGTATTTTATTTTTCAAATAAATAAAAGCCCCAAGGAGAAATAGTGGCTAAGAAATAGATGGAGCTAAGAAATTGCAGTTGCCAAAGAAATTATTCTTTAAGCAACATTTATTCCCTAGCTACATCTTTTCCTTAGCGACTGCTTTTCCTAGGACATTTTTATTCATTTAATAGAAAAATTACAAGTATTTTATTTTTCAAATAAATAAATATCTCAAGGAGAAATAGTAGCTAAGAAAAAGATGGAGCTAAGGAATTACAAATGCTAAAGAAATTATTTTTTTAGCAACATTCCTTCCTTAGCTACTGATTTTCCTTGGACACGTTCATTTATTTAATGAAGAAAATTAAATGTATTTTATTTTCAAGTTAATAAAAATTCCAAGGAAAAGCAGTAGCTAACGCAATGATGCAGCTAAGTAATTACAGTTGCTAAAAAATTACTTTTTAAGCAACATTAATTCCTTAGCCACATCTTTTCCTTAGCTACTGCTTTTCCTTGGACATTTTCATTTATGTACCGAATAAAATAACATGTATTCTATTTTTCAAATAAATAAAAATCGCAAGGAAAAATAGTAGCTAAGGAGAAGATGGAGATAAGGAATTACAGTTGCCAAAGAAATTCTTTTTCAAGCAACATTAATTCCTTAGCTACTGCTTTTCCTTGGACATTTTTTTCTATTTACTAAATAAAATTACATGTATTTTATCTTTCAAATTAATAAAAATCCCAAGGAAAAAGATGTAGCTGAGGAAAAGATGAAGCTAAGGAATTAATGTTGCTAAAAAAATAATTTCTTCGGCAACATTAATCCCTGAGTTACATTTTTTTTTCTTAGCTACTGCCTTTCCTTGGACATTTTTGCTTATAACAAATAAAATTATTACATTTTTTTTATTTTCCGAATAAACAAAAATCCTAAGGATAAGATGTAGCTCAGGAAAAGATGTAGCTAAGTAATTACTGTTGGTTTATTTGTCTGAATTCTGTAATTACATTCATTCATTCCTTAGTCATAATTCTCGAAATAAAATAATAGAGTTTTCGCAAATTGCCGAGGAAACGATTTACGAACACAATTTATTCTTACTCGAGTTATTTGCCGAAACTAATGTCAATATTTCAATAAATCGATTTAACACGATTTTTTAATATTTTAATGTTTAAATTTTTATTACACGTTAATTTTTCAATGTATATAATTCATCAATATAAAGTTTTATCCCTGCCGTTATTGGAGGTCATTCTTAATATGGACAAAAATTTTCCTCTTGAACTCAAACACGCGATAGCTTAGGGGATAAGGCGCTGGCTTTTAAAAGATAGGATAAATAGTTTTAGGTAGAGTCGTAGGTTCGAATTCCGGTCAGTACACGTTGCAACAAAAAAGAAAAAAAAAACCACTACGAACTCTTTTTTCATGTACAAAAAAAAAAATATAAATTTTCCATTTTTTTTTATTAAGCATGATATTTAATAAAAAAAATGTGATTTCTACATTTTGATTACCCAAACTGTATTTCCGCGATGAAAACAATTTATAATTGCAATTTTCACATTTTTTTTTGCAGAATCCCTTATTTACTGGAAAAAAATGTAACTTTAACATTTTTTTTAATAAGCATGATATTTAGTGAAAAAAAATGTAAATTTTACATTTTAATAATGTGAATTACGGCTTTGATGTGATTACATATTTTTTTTGTAGTTTTTTCACATTTTATGTCACGAATTTCCCAATTGCAAAAAAAAAAGCAAAAATTACATTTTTTTTGTTAAATTTACAAATTATTTTTCTCCGTGTTCAGCCCCAAATAAAAAACTTTTATTAAGTTTTATTTCTGAAAACTTTTAATGACATTTTAGAAAAATTATTAATTAATTTGTTTATATTTCTAATCAATATGATATAAATAGTTTTCAATTCTGTGACTCAACTTTTTCATTTGAAAACTAATCCTATCATGTTGACAAAAAGTGCTATCGATTTGGAAAAATATTTCATTCACGACGATGAAAAAGTTTTTTCATTTAAATGATCCTTATTTTAAAAAAATATTGCGTTCATTTCTCACTAGGTGTCATTGGTCAATTGTGTTTTTCTGTTGTGTTGATAAATTTGTAGAATATTAATGCCTTGCAAAACCCATCAATATTAGACCTGAGTGTTGTGCCACCAACACTTTCAGGTCAATTATTTCCCTATCACCATTGAAGTTATTTGTAGAATTGATTGATTGATTCTACTATGATCACAGAACTAATATTTTCAAAAAACAAATTTTTTCAAATGATCAGTCTGACAAAATTTTAGATCAATTTAGAAATTACAGTAGAAGCTTAGAGAAATGTTTAATTTCAAATGGAAGAATCGTTTCATCAATTTCATTCATAAACTTTAGGAAAATTGATACATATTCTCAGCATATCATGATATTTCTAATTTTCAAATTCAAAATAGTATATTATATAACTAGTACGTGAAGTAGGTGATTCTTGCACGATTTCGAAGGACACTTTCAAAGTCGTGGAGGATCACCTACTTCACGTACTAGTTAGCGATTTACGTAACGATTTATATAAATACATTGTCCGCCAGTAGAACGCAAATGCTACCATCCTGATAGAAGATGGACTCTGATTTTCTGAAATTATTCTCGTTCTACATCGAGTACCAATCGACTTGTTTCGAGTTGTTGCTCATTGTATCGATGTTAAATCAGCCAACGTGTATTTAATATTTTAACATATCATCATAAAATAACCAAGATTCAACGACAGTAGTGCCATCAGTGATGGCCCATCACTGACTACAAGTATAAAAAATTTCGAGTCACGATACTGATTTGCTCAATCGTCCTAAATCAAAACAATTCATCCGTGAAATAGATCAATCTTGTAAAGACTGTGAAAAATTATTAACAAATTGTAAATTATTATTATAATAGAAATAATTATTATTATAATATAAATAAAAATATAAATAATAATAATATTAATATTATTATTAGTCAACAATATAGCACTGCGGTTAAGGTTCGGGCTTTGTGACAGGGAGGTGACGGGTTCGATCCTGACGACCAACGCCATGTATCGAGTGGTAGACGCAAGCCGAAAAAAATTTCTCCGGGTAAATAAATTCATAACTTTTTTAATTATTGAAAAAATCAAAATAAATACGTGTAAATTTTCTTTAAATTGCGTACTTCAACTTAGTTGTGGGGCATTTTCGCGATTCGACTACCTTTTTTTCCCCTAGAACCACCCGGCGTCTCGAAAAGATCGAATAAAAATTCTGGACTGGTGAAAATACTTACACGCAAGTAATTGTTTAAAAATTAATAATTCATAAAAAAGATTCTTATGATTATTATTATTTTCACTATAAACATTTTTATCAACATTAATATGAATATTATCATTATTTATATTATCATTTATATTATTATTTGAATTATTATTTATAGTATTATAATTATTATTATTATAATAATAATTTACAATTTGTTAATAATTTTTTATGATAACAATAAATTTGTTAATAACAATTCGAATAAATAAATTAGTGTTGATAAATTATGTTTTATTTAAAAACAAAATATCATTTTAATCAATTTTAGTTATTGATATTACTCAAAATTCCCAGAACTCAAGCTACGAAGGATAAGACAAAGCGGAGACGCCGACCCGTATTTAAGATTCCTCCTCGGTTTGATTTTCACGATATTCCCCCTTAACCCTTTAATCTACGCGAAAAACTATGAACACTTAAAAATTAGATAATTTGGTTCTCTACATTTTTTACTCGAACTATTTTCCCCTCCGGCCCGTAGCCTGCCCAGTATTCGAAAAACTGACACTTTTTATTTGTTTTCCCCTCGAAATAAATTTGTCCGCGATTTTTCCCAACGACCAATCGATTTCCCACCCTCGAATACAACACCATGAATTTTTTTGAAACTTTGAACAAAAGTCGGGATATTCGAGTTTAAGAGTCCAACTATAAAATATAAAATAAAATAAAATAAATAGACGGTAAGACAGAGGCAAAAACAGGATGTGACACTGAATTGAACGAAATATCTTTTAAATGGTAGTCTTTAGGACTCAGAACACGTTGCACCTATTTCCAATCATTTTTATTGTCTGCCGTCCACAGGTAAGCCAGGTAAAAAATCGATAATTTATATGACTCTGAATTGATTGGAATTTGTTTAATACTTTTAGCTTTATTATATTAAGTTAATTTTAAAATTCCAATCAAATAAGTTATCATCCGGCCGAGATATTAATTTTTGAAAATTGAAAAAAACATGAATTATAGCGTAACTCTAAACTGATTGGCGAGCTAGGTTAATTTTCTTTAATGTATTTTAAATATAAAAAAAAAAATTCCAATCAAAAAAAAAATCATTAAAAGGGTTAAAAAAATTATTAAAAATTAAATTGAATTGTAGAGTAATGCTGGGGCTGAGCATGAAAATAATAGAGTGGTGGGGAGTTTGGCAGTCAGCTTGGAGTTTATATTAGAAGAGGACAACTATAGAGAAAAAAAAGATAAAAAACTCCCATCACTCTATTATTTTACGCCCCTCTGTATTCCCCATACCGCTCAGCCCCCGCATTACTCTACAATTCAATTTAATTTTTAATAATTTTTTTAACCCTTTTAATGATTTTTTTTTTGATTGGAATTTTTTTTTTTATATTTAAAATACATTAAAGAAAATTAACCTAGCTCGCCAATCAGTTTAGAGTTACGCTATAATTCATGTTTTTTTCAATTTTCAAAAATTAATATCTCGGCCGGATGATAACTTATTTGATTGGAATTTTAAAATTAACTTAATATAATAAAGCTAAAAGTATTAAACAAATTCCAATCAATTCAGAGTCATATAAATTATCGATTTTTTACCTGGCTTACTTGTGGACGGCAGACAATAAAAATGATTGGAAATAGGTGCAACGTGTTCTGAGTCCTAAAGACTACCATTTAAAAGATATTTCGTTCAATTCAGTGTCACATCCTGTTTTTGCCTCTGTCTTACCGTCTAAAAGTAAAATGAAGAGATATTTTAATTTCGAGATTTTTGAAATTTAATAATTTAATTTAATGGTCAAAATATTGAATATAATACGGTTTTTTTTTTCTCTGAATTCGAGTCAATGTAGGGGAAAGAAAGGTGTTATACCCCGAAAATGACCTAAAGTAAATGATCTACATGAAAAAAGGAATCGACAGTCTATCATGATTTTTTTTTAAAACAATTAATTCAAAATTTATTAATTTTTGAATTTTTCAAATAATAATTTTTTTTATTTTTTCTGAGTTCGAGTTATTGTGGGGGGGGGGGGAGAAAAGGTTAAATTATAAAAATGACCATCGATCAAATGATCTACATGGAGAAACAAATCAACAGTTTATTATGAATTTTATTCCAAATAATTATTTCAAAAGTTATTGATTTTCCATTTTATAAAATAATAATTTTTTTTTTTTTTTTTTTCCGAGTTTGATTAATTGTTGGGAAAAATTGCTAAGGGAAGGAAGTTGTTCACCTGTTAATTTCTTTGGCTTAATTAATTCTCTTTGAATTAACAGGTGACCACATCCTTTCCATAGACATTTTTTCCATAGTTTTTTATTTATTCAAATAAATAAAAAGCTATACGAAAAATGGCTAAGAAAATGATGTTGCCGACGTGTTAATTGATTTAGAAACTGATTTAGCCAAAGAAATTGACACGTAGGCAGCATGCTTTCCTTAGTTATTTTTCTTATAGCGTTTTATTTATTTAAATATCTTATTCATATTTTTATTTATTTAAATAAATAAAAAGCTGAAGAAGAAATGGCTAAGGAAAGGATGTGGCTTACTAACTCAGAGAAAAGAAAAAAATTATTATTTTATAAATTGAAAAATCAATATTTTTCAAAATAATTGTTTGAAAAAAAAATCATGATAGGCTGTTAATTCGTTTTTCCATGTAAATCATTTAATGTATGGTCATTTTCGTAATTTAACCTTTTTTTCCCACAATGACTCGAACTTAAAAAAAATAAAAAAAATAATTATTTAAAAACTTCAAAAATTAATAACTTTCAAAACGATTGTTTGAAAAAAAATTCATGATATGGTTGATTTGTTTTTTTTATTTAGATCATTAACTTTTGAGTCATTTTCACGATTTAACCCTTTTTTTCCCCCCACAATGACTTGAACTCGGAGAAAAAAAAAAACCGTATTATATTATATTTTGAGCGTTAAATCAAATTATTAAATTAAAAAAAAAAAGTTATCTTTTTATTATTTTATTAATTTATTAATTTATAATTTAATTGTATATACCAACAAAAAAAATTTATTTTTCTTGTATTTCATTGTCAATTTTATTTTTAAATTATTATAATATTTATACATTTTTTCAGTAACAATCAATAATATTAGAAACGATCTATTATTTGAACAATAAAATATTTTCTAAATTAAAAAATCTCGAAATTAAAATATCTTTTTATTTCATTATATTTTGTTTATATTTCAGTTATTATTATTTTATTTGAGCCCACAAACTTGTCCGACGAACGATAGAACAAAATGGAGACCGCGTCCCTTTTTTCTACGTCATCTATTCACTCTTGAATCCCAATCGAATGCACCCAAATAAATTTAAAACCCTTATATATCCTTAACCCTTCCATAAACCTAGAAAATGACCCACAATAAAAATTAGCTCATTTTTTAGTGTTCCGTAGAACACTTATGTTTTCGCTTTTCTGTGACTTTTTGTTATTTCGAGATAAAACGTGAAGTCCTGAATCGAATTAGCTTGTGAGATGTTCATTTTCTTTATTTTTTTTAGCCAAAAGCAATCGTCATATTTATTTTCAATTTTGGGGTCTTAATAGATTTAATATGCCCGTTTTTGGACATGGCCCAATTCCAAATATTGACCGATCAATTCCGGCAAAGTTTTAATCGACGACGCTTCATCTGTAGTCTTTACGATATTTTTTTCAAATTTTTCGGTCGTTTATTTTTTTTTTATCCAATGATATGTAGTGTCACAAACTGTTTTTTTACAATATTTTTTGAACCACTGTACCGAATTAGTCGATGTTCAAACAAATTAGGTTTTTTTTTTCAAAAACAGACATGATATTTTTTTTTACTTTCTGGGCCTTATTAGATTTAATATGCTCATTTTTGGACATGGCCCAATTTCAAATATCGACCGATCAATTCCGGCAATGTTTCAATCGACAGCGCTTAGCCTGTCGACTCTACAATATTTTTTTTCAATCTTTTAGTCCTTTATTTTTTTTTTAATAAAAGAAAACACTAAGACAGTCATTTATTTTACAATAAAATGGGTGCACCTTGGAGGGCTTGACTATATTTTTTTTTTCTACAACTCTCCCAAATACAATTTTTTCGTAAACCCTTTATCCTACTCGCTATTCAAAATTACTATTCAAATTTCTATTTCCCCCCCCCCTTAAAAATTTTTCCGCGATTTTTTCTCTATCCCAATTGATTTCCCACACTTTTATCTGTACATATGATTTTTTTCTAAAGTTTACCCACAAGTGAGCAAACTCAACCAACTTTCGACTGGACTATTTATATTTTAACATGTCACGATAACACAACCAAGATTTAACGACAGTAGCGCCACCACTGACTATAAATAAAAAGAATTTCAGGTTACAATATTTATTTGCTCAATCTTCATGAATTGCATTGGTTTACCCCGAAAATATCAATCTTGTGTGGAATATTTAAAAGGAAACATTGGCCTCATGTAGGACGCAGAAGCTTCCATCTTGAGAGAAAATAGGCTTTGCTTATCTGTATCTATTCTAGTTCGATCCCGAGCACCTATCGGCTTGTTTCGAGTTATCCCTCATTGTATCGACGTTAAATCAGTTAATGTATATTTGATACTTCAACATGTCACAGTTTGTTCCTAATCCCTTCTCTTGTTTTTAATATTTTTCATTAATATTTGTTTAAAATACAACGAAAATGCGCCAATCTTGAGGTAAGATAGGTTTTAATTGTCCACAGCTGTTTTTTATTATCTGTATGCGCGACTCGGTTTCGCTGAATTTCCAACTGCTTTCGTTTAAAAGTCCATATTAATTTCGGATTGACTCCAACGAATATAAAATAAAATCTTCTTCTTCTCGTCTGCAAATTGCATTTACTCATATCCACTCTCATTTTGTTATTTCACATTCCTACTTCCTTCAAGATGGGACCGGCTCGCTGCATTTTTTTTTGCTCTTATTTGAAAAGTTATTGTTATTGTACAAAATATTGCCATCTTATTTTAATGTAATCGAGTTATATTTCGTTTTGATACCGCCCGCGGTTCACGTGAGAAAATTAAAATCCCTATTAAATCGATTTTCAATTCTTTAAGGGATTTGGACGATTTTTTTCGGAATATCAGAAAGAAATGAAATTTATACAGTAGATTTGAAATACTAATACATTTTATGTGATTTTTTGATAATTGTTTGGAAGCTCGTTTTTTTTTTATTAATTTTTAAAGTTGACAACTTTTAACATGGGCTCTTATGGAGAATGCGATTTTTGTAAAAAAAAAATCCATCAAAATACCAATATCTTTAATCGAGAATATGACATCATGAAAAAAAAACTATCGGGTTCTAAAATGAAACAAAACAAAACGTATGGAAAGAAAATAAAAAAGGTTTGGAGCTTAGTTATTTTACAATTTATAATTTATGTATAAAAAAATTGATTTTCATGAGGAATTATTGAAAAGTCACTAGAGACCTGTTGCGAATGACCTTTAGAAACACAATATTTTATGAGTGCGAAAAAGATGAAAACAAAGGTAAAATGTTGTCTTACTCTTCGTTTTAAAAAATCGTCCAAATCTCTTAAAATTGAAACGAATTTGTCGCTGGCCCGGCTAGAAACAAAATTCATACATTTCCATCACATTGGAAACCATCTTCCGCACATTTCAGTTATTCTTAATACACAACTTCTTTTGAATGTAATGTTTCTTTACTGCCTGCAACCCGTTTCCATCTACAATCAAGATGGCTTTCTTGATTTCAGGGGGCTTCTTGAATCAAGATGAGGAAGTTTTCCTAAACTCGGCAATTTCTCTCAGTGTACCGTACCTTATCGAATACTTGTCCCCTTCAAATATTTTGTCCCCACTCGTCTCGAATTTTTAGGAAATTCATTAAAATATGATAGAGTTGAATGAGGATGCTGAGGTTTGTTAATGATCCTATAAATCGATATCTAGCGTTTTTAAAAAAAAAAAAATCAGATTTTTGTTGTTATTTGAATCACGGTATAATTTAGATACAAAATACTTTTAACTGGCATGAATGAATCGTTTTATAAATAATTAACTTTAAAAAAAGATGTGATATCTCAACAAAAAAAAAAACAAAGTTTTTTTACAAAAAAAGTGTCAAGTATTCGAAATTGTCACTTATTGTGAGTATATTAATTAAGATAAAATATATTTCCTTCTTGTCTCTCTGGTATCACATCTTAATTAATAATCCCACAATTAGTGACAATTTCGAATACTTGACACTTTTTTCGTAAAAAAACTTTGTTTTTTTTTTTTGTTGAGATTTTCATATACTATACAACTAAATAAAGAATTTGCGAAGCTTAAATCTTTCCTTACATTGCTAGTCGTCTTAATACTTAAATTATAAAAAATTTAAACCTGAAAATTATTGTATTGATGGCTGAAAATTAATAAATTGTTTTCGTTTCTTTTTCTTCAGGGATGTTAACTACGGGCTTCAAATAAAAATCGCTTTTTCATAAATCTTATTGCTTGGTGACGCAAAAGTTATGCGTTCATCAAATGCATTATTATTATTTCTAGGAAAAAAAATTGTAAAAACTTTTTTTTCAATTAACAATAGATCTTATCAATAAAAGATTATGTACAATTATAACGTATGTAGTATTTATTCTTTACAGTTAGTAATGGAAATTGATTTTTGGCATATCTCAAATTACTTAGATTAAAATGATGGCAATACAATATTGTGCACAATTTTTTCTGTAGTTGTTCTCTACAACTAATCATGAATGATTAGTATATTTGAACTTGATATCTCAGTAAATTACTACTAGTGATGCTTGGATTGAGACCACAATCAGCTTCCAATAACAACAGTAGTTAACAGTAAAATAAGTAAGGATATCCTCATGTTTCCATATAACTGAGTATCTCAAGTCAGGCATGAAATCACTGCAATTTTGTATAATCACAATTGTAGTCAAGAATGAGTTATGCGTGTATCCAACGGAAACAGAAAAATATCAATGATTCCATTATAATTACAAGGATCGCTACCCATGTGGATGTACATTCGTGTGTAGATGTGTAGAATGCGAAGATAAAGATAAATTAGAAGTTGGTGTCGATGATTGTATTGTCGTGGGTGATGGCACGGACGGTGCAAGGTGATGATGGCCAAAAAATGTTGAAGCTGTTGAGGAATAAGACGGTGAGGGATGGTGATAATAACCTGGGGGAGGTGCTGGAGAATGATGAGCATGACCATGTGAATGTTGATGTGGATGAGAATGGGGGTGTGGGTGGTTTGCAAAAAGAAACGCCGAAGCATATGGGGATGGGTGCGGAGGTGTCGTTGGAACTGTTGGACTGTTAACGTCAAGACCAGGATTCTGTTTCTTCCATTTTGTCCGGCGATTTTGAAACCAAATTTTAACCTGAGTTTCTGTCAACGATAATGACAGAGCGAGATTCAATCGCTCACACACAGACAGGTACCTTGTTGTTTTAAATTTGTTTTCCAATGCAACTAACTGTTCATACGTGAATGCGGTACGTGCACGTCGTGGTTTACCTCCTAAAATTCCATCGCTATTTCCTTTTTGGTTCCCTGGAACAATACCGGGACCGTATCCGCCTGATGAGGTTGATGATGAGGATGATTGTCGCTTTTTACTCCCACTCGATTCAGCAGAAGTAGTATCATGTGCTCTGACAAGTATTTTTTTATTTTTGTCTTCATCTCGCATTTCAACGCGATTATCATCATCATCATCATCATCATCATCGTCATTATCATCATTACTATCATCACCACCACCACCACCACCAGCATCATCATTATCATCATCATCATCATCATTATCATCATCATCATCATCATCATCATCATCATTATCATCATCATCATCATCGTCATCATTATCATCATTATGATTGTGATTAACAATGACATTATCGTTATCATCATCATTATTATTATCATTATCATCGTCAGGTCCCTCTTGCATTTTATTAACTGTGTGTAGAAATCTCTCATCCTCTTGCCCAATTTCTTCGTTTGCATCTCCATCTAAAGCATAATGAATATATTAACACTGACAAACATTCTAGAGTGATATCCAATGTTATATAAAATGTATACAGTAAAACTTATTTGCCAATTTTTTTCAGTTTTATTGACTTGTGATTGAATCGGTTTGTAAAGACAATGATAGAAAATAAAACACGAGCACAATTTATTGTCTGTGATAAAGCCAAAGGTAGAAACGACTATTTGAGAATGGGAATCTGTAGCATGGCAAACTGTTCAACCACCCCGCTCGTTTCAATCATATCGTCGTTCGGCCAATCATTTGCAATGAAAGTGACGAGATTAGAGATTCAATCAGCGCGCAGATGTCCCGGGGACAGATATTCCCTGGCTCTGAGTAGAGCCGAGTGATGGAAAGGAGGAAAGAGCTGTATAGAACTTGGGGACGACGATGGATAGCCCGACAAATAAAATGAAACAGACATATGTTCGAATAAACGTGGAACTGAGATAGAAACATTATCCAAATTGACATGGCTCGTGGTCCATAGCCTTAGCTTCAACCGGCAGGGTTAAGGGCTAAAAGAATAGAACGATTCGAAGTCCGTAGAGGGTGACGGATTGAGAAGGTTTACGCCGTAATGGGATTTGTATCTCGTTAACGCGTGATCGTTCTTGCAAACTCTCTGTTTCTCTCCCTTCAGTTTTTATTCGTTCTACCATTTCTCCTCTCTCATATTTTTGTTAATTTAAAATATTTTATCTATGCTATGTTTTGTTAATAGCTTTTGAGAACAATGACTGATAATATTTATGTCTCAAAAACAGAATATATACCGTATCAAAAATCATTCTGATATAAACTTTCCAAATTATTACAAACACTAGTGAATTTCTCGTCTATTTTGTGAATTGTGGCACGAAATAAGTTTATCATATCTCAATTTTACTACTTGTGATTCCAGAAAATTCTTGGAGACAACAAAGAAGAAACTATGAGAAAAAAAATATACAAAAAGAAAAAAAAATAGTGTAGGGAAACGGCCCATCAGTGTCGAAGAGAAGTGGATTCGGAGCCGAGGGTATGTCATTGTGATGCAGGAGAGGCAATTTTCTGGGCGGCTTGGCTTGATATGACGCGATGCCATGCGATTATCATAACAACCGAGGATATGATTCACTCAGTCGTGACACTAGGAGTGTGCCAGAACAGAAGGGAGACTCGACACGTTAGTAGATATAGGCAAAACTGTATAAGTGTAAAAGCTTATATAATAACCGAAAAATTATACATTTGATTACAAAATCAAGATAGATGAATAATCAATAAAAAACCATGATTCCTGCATTTCACCAAATTAATTTTTTCTAGAATTTTTGACGTAAGTAATTGAAATAGCGGAAAATAAACATTGGAAGATTTCAATGAAAACTTATAATACAATTATAATTACATTTTCGAATTAACTAGTGTTGCCGCGATACGATACGATACGATAATCCAGGCATTATCGTATCGTATCGTCGGGTCTGTTATCGTATCGTATCGTCAATGTTGTGACTATTGTCAAAATTATTGCCGATAATATCAACGACATTCTCGGCGATATTCTCCTTAATATTATGAAATTGTTGTGAATATGACGATATTTTTGTAATTATTACGAGATTATCGTGAATATGACGATATTCTTGTAAATAATTTAATGATATATTTTACGTAATTAATTAATTATAATATTATATTTTCATTTAATATTATAATTTTTATTTTATCGTCATATTATACAGCTGGACATAACTATAAATAAATTTTTTAAAAATAAATGAATATTGTCGTTAAAATTTTCCATTTGATTACATCTGTTTGGATTGAGTCGAGTACAAAACAGTGTTTTTTGTTTACTTTTAAATAAATAGAAATATATAAACATGATTATAGCTTAAGTTAATGGAAAATAGTAGACGGCACACACTCTTGAAAAAAAAAAAATGAAATCACTGACATATAATACCTCAAATTATTATCTTTAAGATTAAATACTTAATTTTCAATAAATAACTGAATATAAACACTAAAAAACTATTATATACTCATTTAAAGTATAGGCCTAATAATATTTATCAAAATTTCAGTCAGTATTGTTTTACAGCATCAATATAAACAAACAATCCTCTTGAATTATATTTTTATTGAAATTTCTTGAATTAAAAAAAAAAATTTTTTTTTCACGATATTATTGCATTATCGTAATTATCGTGAGGGAATTATCGAATCGTATCATATCGTGATTATCGTCTATCATGGAAACACTATAATTAACTCAAGTATCGCATTATACCAGCAACCTAAAATGAAATATACGATTTATCCTCAGTCTTTCAAATTTTTTTTCATTGTCTTTCAGCTTCTTCTATCGTCTTTCGAAATAGAACATAAATATATAGTTTTAAAAGACCAAAGTCTTTCTGAGTCTTGATTTTTGAGACGATAGTTAACAATTGTTTGAATCTTTTTTCCAATCACAGTGGGGTGCATTCTGGAGCCCACATTTAAAAAAAATATATGGAAAGTGAAAATTAAAAAAAAAAAAAAGATTCAAATTGCCCTGAGAAGACTGATGGGACCAAGACTGTGAAATTATATTTTAATAAAAATTATGGAAGATCAAAAAAACCTAACTAGCCAAGACGAAATTTTTAGTTTCTAAAAATGGCTATTCTAAAAAACTTCATCTCGTGATACCATAATGATATTGCTAGTATCCACTCATTTTATGACATGACTTTCTTCAAATTATATATTTTTTTTTATAGTGGACGTTTTTTTGAGAACAGTTAAGTCAAGTTCTTCTAATTAATATATGTAGTTTTGAAGAAAATTTCTCCTTCAAATAATAACGTAACAATCGAGTAGTTATAATAAATATATATGAAAGTTTAAGTTGGTTGTTCAACTATTGATCAGCCAAGCTTAGTGAATTAGTATATAATTTAACATTGCAAATTTACTTTTTCAATTATGAAATGACTTCTCACTATTTACATATATTTACATCAACGAAAATTTAGGAAATAAAATATAACAATGATTTTAAACAATAAACAATTAAGAAAATATATAAAAGATATCTATAAAAGATGCTCAAAACAAATAGCGATGAAATTCATATTCAGGTGCATGTCTATTTTTTTATTTATAAGATTTGCTGCTAATTGGCCTAATGTTGGTAAATTCTATGAATTGACATGACATAAATGGATGTTTAGATAGACAACGCTATGTTTAATCCGTATCATATCTGCCGAGGTTGAGTAGTACCGAATTCGAATTCAGATAAACGAGAGTGGAGTTTTTATTTTCTTATCAACACTTGAAAACTAATTAAAAAATAGAAAAAAAAAATTTTTAACTAGTTGTTATAATAATAATAATAATAATAATAATAATAATAATAATAATAATAATAATAGAAATGGAATTTGAATAAAGAAATATAATTTGACTAGGTGACTATGTTAAATCTAGGTTAAGGTATAACTGCCAGAGAAGAAAAAATCGAGGTATTTTGATGGTACACAATTGTGTTTGATACTTCAAATTATGTTTTTGAGCGCCATTAAAAGTACTTTTTGTATTTCATTTTTGGTAATTTAAAAAGTATTTATAAAACGATAATACTTGGTATTGGCAAGGTAAATATAAGTATTCGATTAAAATTTGTGAAGACCATGTTATACCTTTGTCATTTTTTCTATTTCCTGTAGCGGGATATAAACACTGGATGTTCAAGTTCAAAATCGAGGCTTCTAGCTACTAAAGCATTTCATGAGATTAGTTTCAATTAAACTTTTACCCTCTTATACAGATAAGACTGTAGTTTTCATAGTATTTGAACTTTGAAGTTCATTATTGAATTTATAATGACAAAATTGTATGGGTGAATCATCAAATTATCATAAATGAATGAGTTTCCTCATTTTTAATGAGATTTTTGACTCACACACTTTATGTGTACAATGTTATTATTATAAATTCAATAATGAAAATAGATTTCTATGAATGCGCTGAAAAGTATTTATCTTATATTCTTATTTTAAATTTTATTGAAAATAGTACAAATATTGGTTTGATTTTTTTAAATCAAGAAAGCATACGATATTATAGAACTTGCAGACTTTGCCTATTTCAGGAAAATTTTTGTATTATTTAGTTGTTTTTCATCCCATTCTCAATACAGACAATTATAAGAAAAAAAATACATTCGTTAGGAAACTCAACAACTTCTTAGTTTGAAATATATTTTCTCTGCCAAGAACGGAATCACAAAAACCAAATTGAAGTTTTTCCGAAAGAAGCTGTCTGAAACCAATTTTTCTTTGCTTTCACTTTTTGTTATTCTTCACGAGAAAATTGTTTTGATATTTGATGATATAATTATAAAATAATCTAGATTGGATTTTATTTATTAAAAATATTAATATGATTACAGCCGTTTGTTATTACTACATATAAGAATAAGTTGATTTGACAGAATAAGTCTAAATCTTTGAAAAACTCAAAAGTTTCTTAGTTAAACGTTTCTCTCTAAAATCGGAATCCAGAAAATAAAACTAACATTTTTGTAAAACGAGTAAGTATTATTTTCAATCAATTTTTCATGGCATTCGCTCTCAAATCATTTTATATATTTGAAGAAACTGGTTCGAGTATTCAAGAAGATATAATCACCAACTAATCTGAATTTTTCCCTCTTTTAAAATAATATTCAAAAAAGATGAGACGCTATATTTTCTTATGACAAGAAAACATTTACTGTAATTAATTTTTTGTAAGTTTGATTTTTTTTTATTTTACTGTTTTGGAGATCATAATTTTGACATTAATCATAGGCTAAGTTATAACTAATAAGAAATATAATTAATTACCCAAGTAACGCCTATATTTTATTCGAATGAACTAACAATCCAAGATGCTATATCATTTATTAAAAATCACTCTATATTTACAAAAACAGTTGTAAACTTATGAGAAAAAAATGAATTCTTCAACGCAACAAGTATCACTGAAATTCAAAGAGAATTTTCGACACTTCAGAAAGTTAAATTTTTGCTACAGTAAAATATTCTGTCGCTCTATAATTATTAGTTTTGGGTCGAGTTAGAACTGCAAAAATAGTTTCTTGATCTGAGCTGCAATTGCTTACAACGAGTTAATCTTATCTTAATTTCCTAATTCTGTTTTTTTCAAAACAAGTAACTTTTTTATGGGCACAACCTTCAATTTTTTTCAGTGTGGTTCTGATATTTCTAAATCGTTATAATCTACTAAAATTATCAATTAATTATGTATTGATATAATTTGATTTTTTTTAATTTCAATTTGATAGCGCTATAGTATGTAAATTTTTTATTTTGTTTTTAATCATCTATCTACAAATACGTCATTTTCGGTCATTTAGTTTTAAGATTATTTTAGTAAAAGAATTATTTTCAAACACTTTCAAAATACTCGAATATTAAAAATACCGGTCATAGACAATCGTGTTTTAGAATCAACTCTCGAGCTCTCCATTTATACCCTTTCAAATACCAATAGAATATCGGAAAATATTTGTAAATAATCATAAAAATCACCGGAGATAATTCAATAATTCAAATAAAATATAACATTAAAAACACTTTTCAAATTCCTAATTATTTCATCTTGGGTCATCGTATTCTGATCAAGAAAAAAAAATCACCTGAACAATATTCTTTAATCAAATAGAATTCATAGAAATAAGAGTTATTTCCAGAAAATATTGTTACACAGTTTTCTTAATGACGTTCTTGTGTCAAGTGAATTTTGACTCGATAAAAATAGTTTCATTATTACTTTAAGACTTACTATTATTTTAGGAACTCTCGTTCGTTAATTAAAAACAATTATTCATGAACAGAGAAGAAAAAAGATTCTTTCTAAGTTATATACATTGACTATCAAGACCTTTTTAGATTTTTCTGGAGCCCTTGTTCTAAAATTGAGAACAATGATTCATGACGTAAGGGAAAAAAAAAGAATTTTTGTAAGTCACATGCGTTTACGATCAACACAGTATTTATTTTAAGAAAATGTTTTGTCATTATAATAATTTTCCCATAGTTTTAAATTTGAAAATTTCCTAAGATAAAAATTTGATTTTCAAGAAATTTTTCATCAAGTACATTTTTTATTCGTTATTTGAAAGACGATAGAAGATTAAGGCTGACTCATAAATCTATTTTTCAGACGGGATGACTTTGCAAAATTAAAAAATTTGAGCTTGGGTAAATTCAACAAAGCAAGTAAAATTCAATAGAAATCTTTGATTTTTGTACTCAAAAACTTCTAAGCTTCAATCATGATTTTAGCAATTAATAAACAAAAGACGCAGTGAGAGAAATTTTGAGTAGAGTCTGCAGTTTATAAGTTGCATAAAAAGTACTACAGTGGTTCAGTTAAATTGAGTGGACCCGAGTAAAAGTTGGATTTAATATGGATATCTCAGTCATTATCTGGATCGAATTGAATCGGAACGGATCTGATTTGGTTCATACTGGACCTTCATTTTAACACCAAAAATGGCTATGGTTTTTTTAGGGTCGAGAATGGATCCGAATAGATTCAGTTCTAAATCAGACTAAAATTTTCGCTCGCGTATAGTTCCGTGAACATCCACAAGTGTTAAAATTTTTACTGAAGTATAAAAAACTACTCTTGAGAAAGAAACAACTAATAATGATTGGTGATAACTAATCGCTGATCACTAATTATTCACCATTAACGACTGATAAATGGTTTACTACGTTAATATAGAATTTGAAACGTCTAGAAACGACTTAAAGAAGACGTAGAAGTTTTATGTTCAACGAAAAAATTTTCAATGATTTGATTAATAATTATCTATTTTACGAAATAATACACTAGGAAGATTATTCGACTAAAAAATCATTTTTATGCGCCGATTTAAAATATGTCATTTTTACATGAAAAACGTAATTGTTACACTTCTCCGTGGGATAAAATATTTGAATTTTAAAAGAGCTCTAATAAAAGAGCCAAATTTTAATAGTCATCTTCTATTCTAGGGTCGTGCCAAAATATTCAAGTCACTCACAACCGGATTCGAGTCTCACGAACAATCACTTCTTTTTTTCAAGTATAATTATTGCCAAACTCTACACTGAGAGAAATTTTAACTAAAAATTAAAATCATATGGTTAAATAGAAATTACTATACTGATTTGTAATTTTTGTTTTATTTCTGGGACTGGCCGCGAGAGATGATATTCTACAATTAAATGATGTAAAATTTATAAAGAGTTACTATTTTTGATTAATCTATTAGATTATGAGTTATGAGTTAATTAAAATAAAGAACATGTATGTTTTGTGGAAACAATAAAAAGTATTATATGTTCGAATAAAAAATACTGAACAATTTAATAAATATTCTAATATATATAATGAAATTTATCATGTACACATATAAAAGTTAGCATAGACTTAAATATTTTTTACTATATAGCTTTATAAAAATTCTGGTTGTGGGGCGAAATAACACAAAGATGGCCGACTGATTGAACAAATGATTGAATTGTCGAATGATTTCAAGCATTTCTACAGCCTCATCTGTTGAAGCTAGGTATGGGGTTAAGCAAGGTTTATTATTGGTAATTTATTTCGCAACAATTTATCAAGAATGAATTTTTTCTATTTATCAATTAGTTTTCGAGTTTTGAGCGTGTAAACAGAAAAGAAAAAATGTTGCCGGGAATTGATTGCTATTCTCCGTGAATCTAGCACAAACTGCCGAACTTGGCACAAAAAATGTCCAACTTTTAAATAAAATTTATAATAAAATATAGTAAATTCTAAAACCGGTAGTGGGTAAATTCTCAGTCTGCTAGAATTTACTTGTGAGTATCGTGAATTTAGTCATTTTTTTAAAAGAGAAATTACAATAAAATTATGTAAATTTTATGGCTTAGTATTGTATATAGTCAATGGCCAAAATTTTTATTTAACTTCATTGTAAAAATTATTTATTAATATACGAATGATTCTTACAAATGACGGCAGGAACGCAGTTTTTACAATTAGCTTTGTAATTCTTTCTTTTACGTTTGTAATTCTTCGTTAAAATTTCTCTCAGTGCATTTAATGTCAATATTATTTTGTACTAGTCTCCATATTGAGCGAATTTCGCTTTATATAGTTACGTGGAACTGAGGTAAAGTTCGCACGGAAAAAAATTTTTAGCTGCAGTCACGAGGCGTTGGATAGTTAAAAAAGGATAGTTGATTTAATAATCAAGCCCGCTATATTCAAAAGACAATCGGTTAGTTATTCCAGCCGACTGGATAGCTAGCGTGGCTAACCAGCTCGTCAGGTTCGATATAATCTCAATGTCAACAGCTGTTGTGTTTATAACCTCTCTTTATTGACAGATGCACCAAATTATTATTAACAATGACTAAAATAATGCATATAGTTATTAAAAATTTAGCATAAGATTTTGTATTCAAGTTGGCGTTTATTTGGTGCATCAAATTCAGTATAAAATTAATCAGATAATAATTTTAAAAATTAGTAAATGTACATTAATATATTGTTTTTACTTCGTATGTCTATATACTTATAGTTATGCATATACGCAATCCTAAATAGCTACTACAGCGATACCAGCTTGTCAGGCTTTGAATAGCTACCACAGCTATCCAAAGTATAGCTAATGTAACGAGTAGGCACGCTGTTTTCACAAGAATAGTAACCTGTCAAATGTGGATTGCCAAAATAACAATCCTCTGCTAACTATCCAAAGGTTCGTTGCTGCAGCTAAAAATTTGTTACAGTGCGGGCATAACGCATCCCCGTAGTTTTCACGCATATTTAATCATGGAAACTAAAGAGAGATTTTGCGCCAGCTGGCGTACAAATATAAGTGTTTAAAATTTACGATATCATTTCATAATATAACTGCGTTATATGACAGGCAATTCACAAGTTCAATATTGAATCTGAAATTATAACGCACTTTCTTAGAAAAAACCGTTTTTCAATAAGAATATATAGTTATATACCCAAAGAAAAGTCATCACTAATTTCAAATTGATTTAAATAAGAAACGAAAAAAACTTTGAACAATATCTTTTAAATTCTCAACCTCTTTAGGAAGTATTATATTGGAGTCATTTCTCCTACACAAAGCTATGGTAAAATCACGAAAAATTGACAGAAACTTAACAATATTTGACCATTCTTAAAGCGTATATACACGGAGAAAAATTTTCACTCAATATTACTATGGTGCCACATTACCATAGAACCATATTATGATTATTAAAAAATTTACTGTCATTTCAACGAAAAAAAACAATTGTAGTCTTGAAAAATTAAAATGTACCATAGCGATTTTGTCATGTTTTTTTTTTTTGCTATTCCCCGATGAAAAAATTACGATTTAAAGAAATTTTTACAGAAACCAAATTTAAAATTTAAAATAATCCAGTCTAAAAATTACATTGCACCATAGCAAAAAATATTTTTTTTTTTTTTGCTTTGTTTATTTCTAAAATTTTACTTGGACAAAATTAAAATGATCCTCTGAAAATTTACAATGTACCATAGTAATTTTAATAACTTTCTTGGAACTCCTGTAGGTGTCACTAACAAATACAAAGCAACATATTTAAAATTACAATGGGCCATAGCAAAATTGTTGAAGAACTCAGAAATGTCAACTGCCCCCACTTTTCAGTCGACTGCGCAGGCGTGACTTTGCTTATTTTCAAATTGTTAATGTAAAACAAATAATATCTTAATTACGCATACGTTGTTGTGGCGCAGTGGATAACTCGTAGGATTTGTATCCCGATGATATGGGGATCAAATCCTGGGCTTGAAATATTTGTGTACAATATTTTTTTACGAGCGTTTATAAACAAAATAAATTTTGCGTTTGCCCATCGCAAGAATTACTATGGTACACCGCGGAAGGTCGCACGGCCAATAGGTGGCGTTTTTCAATGAAAATTGCTATGGTCTGTCTCAATATTTAATATGATGCTCTTATGGTTCCAGCTTACTGTAACACAACGCAAAAATTGCTATGGTATTATATTTAAAAAAAATGTAAATTTTTCTCCGTGTATATATATATATATATTTATCTATTTTATTACAAAATACGTCAGAATATAAGACCAAAATACACATACATGACATAACCGTTTTAAGAAGGATAAAATATCATGGCAATTCATAATACTGACTTCATTTATCCATACGGGAGTCAATCGAAAATACCTTTGTGGAAAAATCCTGGTCTCCGCCGTTTTCTGTTTTGAACCCGACCATGGATAACTCGTGCGCCAGTGAACTTGTTTGGATCCAGTATATTTTCTACCGAAAAAGCAAGACTTCGTTTGCATGATTGTACCGTCGCAGTTGATGTTTGATTTTTGATGGGACTATTAACGATTATCAAAGAACGGTTTAAGTTTTCTATTGATCCATCAGCACATTGTCCTCTAGAGTAACGCATTAATGCTAACTGTCTTTGACCATCATTAGCACAAGTCAACCTATTTGTTTCACTATTTACAGAACTGTGCATACTAGTTGTTTCTAAACTGTTTGTAAGAGTATGCACATTTATCGACAGATTTGTAAGAGGGTGATAATACTGATCATTGTTTTCTGTTATTGTTTTAGATGAGGCTGTAAGATCAACTGGACTACTGGAAGAACTTTTGACTTTACGTTTGTGTCGACAAACGTCAACTTTGACGTCTTCATTATCATTATAATCGTAACTTTGTTCTTCATTGATTTGAGTGATTTCATCTTTTCTAGTACTTTCTTCAATGATAGTATCGGGTTTTTCATTGTCTTCACCCCTTTTGACATAATTGATATCAGTAGGTTTTTCGGAATCAATCTGATCTCTGATCATTGTTTCTTCCAAGCCCCGTTCAATGGTACTATCCATAACTATATCTGATTTTAGTGATGATACTTTCACACTTTGATGATGCAATTGTTGCTCGTAAGTAATAAATGAGTCAATAGTTCCCACATAAAACAATGCATTCGACTTTTCTTGGTGAGAGTTTACAGTGTTCATATTCACATTTTCACTCAGGCAGGATTCCAGACTGATTTCAGAAAGTGGTGATACAGTTCTTTGGTCAAGCCTTCTCCACATTTCTTCGCAATGTCTTCACTAGCTGTACTTATTCTATTCTAATTCATCTCAACAGATTTCACAAGATATCCTCATTGCTTTGAATTGTAAAATTCCGTCTGGAACCATGAAAAATAATTGACACAATAAAAATTACACTGACACTGTAGATTAGCGTGAAAAAACACTTCATGATTGAAATTATAATCCAACTAAAATTCTTTTTAAATACAAACTGTTTCGAAATTTTTCTTCTTCAATACGATTATTTAAAACGTTTTTTCATATCTGCTAGCACTTAGTTTAAGAAACTAGACAGAATGTTTTAATACGAACGCTAGCGTAATAAAGTCGAGGCACATACGGAGATATCTCGAAACCTTTTGATTGTTGGAAGAGAGAAGCGTAAAAGACAAAAGTTTGTTCCGCCTAACATGGGCGGCACCATGGTGCGGCCCATTTTCAGGAGGTACCTAATATCAGCCAATCGCGATCGTTGATCAGCAGTTGCTAGCTATTATCATGTTGCGCGCGTTCATAATGTGTGGCTCATTTTTTTTCGTCGCAAACAAGTCCAATTTAGATAGTTGCAAACAACGCTCATTCCAGGCATTTATATTTGGGTGTATCACTCGAAACAAACACAAAAACACATGGGAATCTAATGTGATATTTTTACATCTTACACTCATACGAACGAAAATCACAAAGATAATAATAATAATAATAATAATAATAATAATAATAATTTCTGTTGTTGATTTGTAGCATTAACTTTTGAACCCGTTTACCAATTTTTCCAAATTAAAAAATTTTATCTTGTGGAGAAGTGTGACCCCACGTTTCGCATGTAAAAATGACATATTCTGAATAAGATCAGAAGAATGATTTATAGTAGAATAATCTGACTTGTTTATTATTTCATAAAATAGACAATTGTTACTCAAATTATTGAAAATGGTCTCTGGCAAACTCTGAAAAATTATCTGCATGACTCTGAGATAGAGATACTCTATTACAGAGTAAGTAATCTCTGAAAGCTTTTTCCAAGGTTCGAATCTGAACGAGAATGAGTGAGAATGCTCCCTCCAAAGCTGATCACAAAAAACTAATATAAGTGTAAAGAATTTTCTTTTTTTGAATTATTTGTTTACTGTTTATTTTATTCATCCATCATAGTTTATTGTACAACTAAACACGACTAATACAGACGGGCCTTAGTACGCTTAGCTATTTTGACTATCGATGACAGGTTTGATTGGAACAAATTTTGTCTTACACAAACTAATACGTCTCTAATAAAAATTTTTTTTTAGAGGCCACAGAGATTACCCGAGATGAAGAAATCAAGTATTCGAAAAGTATTATTGATATTTTATAGTGTTTGAATTATATCCGGCATGTTTATGAGCTATTGTGAGAATACTTATGAATATTTTCGATATTTTGGTGGTGTTATGAAAGGAATAGATGAAGAGCTCGAAGACTGGTTCTCGGATACAATTATCCCTGACAGGTACTTTAAATGTTTGAGTATTTTGAAAGTCTTTGAAAAGTATTCTGATACTCCAGTTTTTGGACTTAGAAAAATTTCAATATCATAGCACCGTATTATATAATAAACTCCAATTTATTTATGAATTAATTTATAATTATTTAGTAATTTTTTTTATCATTATATTAACAGTTACAATTTATTCTAGTAATCATGCTGGAGACACCACTTTTCCTCAGATACATTTGCCGATAGCTATTTAACTATAATTAATTATGGCAAATGTTGATAAAGAAAGGATGTAGTCAAATAAATCAAGTCGTAATCTAAAATAACGATAGTGAATCTCTTTTAATTTTTTAAATGAATTATATTTGTATAGATCATCTCGTAGCTTATGTGAAAAAAATTTCAAATTTTATTAATTTGTAAAAATGATCTCGTGGTAGAGTGTGGGTTTAGTAATTAGGAAATCGTAGGTGAAAACCCGGGTACACTGTTAAAAATGTTGGTAAATTTACAATACTTTTTCAACACCGTTGCACAGTAAAACTCCCAGTTTTGTATTGTAATGTCGAATTACAATTCAAAGTTGGTAATATTAGTACAAAATATAGTAAATTTCCTTAAACTTACAAAAAAATATTGTAATTTTACAAACCATTGTTATTTTCCAAAATAGTTTGTAAAACTCCAATAGATTGGGAAACTGAATTCCCATTATGTTTGTAAATTTTCAATAAAAATATTGTAATTTTACAAACCATTGTTATTTTCCAAAATAGTTTGTAAAACTCCAATAGATCTGGAAAGTAAAGTCCCATTATGTTTGTAAATTTTCAATAATAATATTGTGATTTTCCTAATGTTGTAATTGTCCAAAATAGTTGCTAAAATTCCGAAGAAAACTTGAAAATCAAAATCCCATTATGTTTGTAAATTTCCAATAATAATATTATAATTTTTCCAACATTGTGATTTTCATCACAAAAATTTTAGAATTAAAAAACTTGTCAGTGGCAACATTGTTTATCTATATATCAAGAAGTTTTTCTCAAATTTTCAAATTTTTTTAGCAATAATTAAGTTATTAATTAATTAACAAATTGTGAGTTGACGATACGAACGTACTGTGCTAACATACACAGTAAAAAATAGTTGGTAAAATTAACAAATTCAGTTTGTTAATTTAGGTCCACCAACAAAACGTTTGTTAATTTAACAAACATTTTATTTGTTAAATTAGGTCTACAAATAACTGTTTGTTAATTTTACAAATTTTTGTTTGTAAAATGAAATTTACAAACAGCTGTTTGTTAATTTTACAAATACTTTTTGTTAAATTTTTTTTTTTTTGTGCAAGCAAAAAAATAAATGTCTATTCATTTATATAATATTTTTTGATACGTAAATTTTATTATTTTTTCAAATATTCTACTTATTTTTACATTAAATCTTCATTTATATATGCTTCGAGCCAATTTAACACAAAAAAATTTGTAAAATTAACAACCGGAGTTTGTAAAAACATTTTACAAATTTTTTGTTGGTAAAATTAACAAACAGAGTTTGTAAAATTAACAAGCAGAGTTTGTAAAATTAACGAACGGAGTTTGTAAAAATATTTTACAAATTTTTTGTTTGTAAAATTAACAAATAAAATTTGTCAAAAGATTTTACAAATTTTTTTTTGTTAAATTAACAAACAAAAATTTGACAAACGACTAAAGTCTACAAATTACAAACGAATTACCAACTTTTTTTTACTGTGTATAAATGGTGGCAGCGGCAGCTCACGATTTGTTAATTAATTAATAACTTGGTTAATTATTGCTGAAAAAATTTGAAAATTTGAGAAAAACTTCTTGATATATAGATGAACAATGTTGCCACTGACAAGTTTTTCAATTCTAAAATTTTCTCGACACTTTTTTATCTTAAAGTTCGAAAAACGTATTTTCGACCGGCATTGCTCAATAAATTAATTAAAAAAAAACAATACAACTAAATAATATTTTAGATGTTATTTTTATTATTGTTAGACTATAACAAAACTATATGCCAAGTTTCAAGTCGATTCATTAATTATTAACAAAGTTATGACAGTTTGACCTGGAAAAATAATGTTTTTTCGAAAAAAAAAATATGAAACTTTATTTTTCAATTCAATAAATAATTGTAATTGAATATAATTTGTTTAAAAGAAAATATGTCATTTTTGATTCTTTACATGAAGGTATTTTTTTTTTTTCTTTTTTAAAATCATTTTGAAATTTTCCTAAATTTAACGTGAGCAACGTCGCGTTTCATGGATCTCCGAGCCCTCGTGCCTTTATTGCACAAATAATAATTAAATACAATAATCAATTGGTTGATCAATTAATTAGTTAAATAGTAACAAGTTATTATTCGAAAAAAAAAAAATTGATATTTCCGTCAACTCCAAAGTTCTTTATGTATCAGAATTAATTTTCGATTTTTAGATTCGATCTCGCGGTCAATCGGATAACGCGCTCGCCTCCCGCCCCAAAGAGTCTCGGTTTGATCCCCGTCTTAGTCATTTAGTTTAGGAAAATAAAATTCAATCACATAGTATAAAACTAATTAATTAGAATAGTTATTAATTATTATATTTTCATTATATTGTTTATAACAAATTTAGTTTTGAAATTATTTTAGAAAATCTAAAATTATGTAAAAAATAGGGCATCCGCAACAGTGCCGTAACAAGGGGTGGGCAAGAGGGGCAACTGCCCAGGGCGCAGTGTAAAGGAGAGCGCACTGAGAAGCGCGTCACAAGAAAAAAAAATATTCTTTTTTGAACAATTAAAAAAAAAATTATATTTTCAGGAAAGAAATTGACTACTGTCATTTATGATCATTCAGATATTACATAAACATGATTGTCTTTCTGAATTTTGAAGTTAATTGTCCTCATTATTGTCATTTGTCGTTTAGAGACAATCGTCCTAGAACAATATTAAAAATGCAAAATAAGACGTAAAATAAAAAATATACTTAATAATTTGAATTGAAATTTTTTTTTGTTTCTTCTGACAACGGCCAAGACACGATCCTCTATACTCTAAAATTCTACCTAATTCTACCTATCACTAACATCGTACTATAACCGACTTAACCACTAACGCAGGTTAACATGGACCGATTTTTATTCTGCTTGTATTGACTATATGCCAAAGGTTTGCCTATCCTTTTTTTAATTGACGAAAATTGAGATGATCATGGCAAATGGCTGAGAAATTAATTCAGATTACAAATTTATTTATTTGGTCACATCCTTTTCTTAGCAACATTTGCCATAAATAATTAATAAAAAAGCTATTGCCAAATATTGCTGAGGAAAGAATGTATAACCAAATATATTATTTCCTAGTCTAAATGAATTCTTTAGCTATTTTAGACAATAATTTCAATTTATGATAGGAGATATTTCTAAGGAATTAATTTAGACTAGGAATTAATATACCGAGTGTCCCATTTTAATTTATCAATGGATTTTTTTCGAAAAATATAGCTCAAATTGTAGAATGTTTCAAGTAAAAGTTGTAGGGTTTGGAGGGGGACGAAGAAAAAAAAAAAAAAAATATCGAAAAATCCAAAATGGCGGAGTTTCCGGTATAAACATAGTTTTTTAAAATGGATACTGCATTTTTTTTTTTGAACCAAAACATTATCTACATCAAAACTAACACTTTTCATTTAAAAAATTTTTCGATAAAATCACTTTTTTTTCGGGCCGATTTTATCTGTTTATGGATTTTCCTGAAAAAATATGGCTTTAATTAAAAAATGATATTTAGAAAAGTTATAGCGCCCAGAAAGACGAAAACGAAAAAAAAAAAAACTTCCGAAAAAAAATCAAAATGGCGGAGTTAGAAGCATAAACAAAGTTTTAAAAAAAAATCGATTTTTCCGGAAAATTTTATTTAGAAAAAGTGTTAGCCTTGATCTAAACAATTTTTTAATAAAAAAAAATTACACCTAACCTCGAAAAAAAATGTTCATACCGGAAACTCTGCCATTTTTAATAATTTTTTTTTTTTTTTTTTTTTTTGTTTTTGTCTTTTTTAGCGCTACAACTTTTTTAGATAACATTTTTTAATTAAAGCCATATTTTTTCAGGAAAATCCATAAACAGAGAAAATCGGGCCGAAAAAAGTCATTTTATCTAAAAATTTTTCGAATAAAAAGTGTTAGTTTTGATGTAGAAAACGTTTTGGTGAAAAAAAAAAATGCAGTATCCATTTAAAAAAACTATGTTTATACTGGAAACTCCGCCATTTTGAATTTTTCAAATTTTTTTTTTTTTTTTCTCCGTCCCCCTCCCAACCCTACAACTTTTACTTGAAATATTTTACAATTTGAGCTATATTTTTTGAAGAAAATTCATTGATAAATTAAAATGGGACTCTCGGTATTTGGTTACATTCTTCCCCTAGATACATCCCTAGTAATTTATTAATCAAAAAGCTATTGGTGACTGTTGCTGAAGATTGGATGTAACCAAATAAATTATTTCATTATCTAGATCAATTTCTCTGCAATATTTTCTATAATACAATAGAATCATTGTGCCAAATTGATTGTATCTTCAATAGACTTCGATGACATCATAGATGAATTTTCCAGCGACAACGCCAGAAGACAGAAACTGTTTTGATTTTGTAATGATTCATTCTTCATCTATATCACTTTTAAAATATTTTGTCTTTTATATTATTATCCACAACAATTTTTATTAAAAAAAAAAAAATAATTTCAATATATTCTGGCGGTTTTGCTTGTTATATATATTATTGTTAAATACACCTAACAAATGATTTTTTTTTTTATATATTATATCGATAAAAATAAGGCGCAAAATATAATTTTGCCCAGGGCGCAAAAATTCCTTGTTACGGCACTGATCCGCAAACATATATATAAGATTGTCTCTTGTTGAAATTATTTTTTTCGAACAATCAGCAGGTATTTTAACCGGATGCAATTGTATTTCAAATACTCGTCAAACATAATTATCCTGCTAAAAATACTTTTCAATCGGTATCCGAAAAGTACTTTTAATGGCGCTCAGAAAGACAATTTCAAGTATCAAACACAATTGTGTTTCGTCAAAATACCGCTATTTTTTCATCTCGGGATACCCATAATCAGAGGTTGTTTTCAGAGACAAATATTTCAGATTGGAGTCACCAACTCAATTGTTTTTCTAGTGATTGGTTTAAACCATGAATTCATGCAATTTGAACAGCTAGGCTGTTATAACTTTCGAAACTTTCTACCAAATTTGCATTTTTGGGCTTTTTTTAATTATTTTTCTTCGTCAAATGTTTTTTACAAAAAAAAATTTCTAGTTTGGTCCTTATTGAATTTTGTTTATGGTTTATTGGTTTAGAGAAAAGAAAAGAATACACAAATTGAATTTGGGGTGCCATGCACTCGACTGTTTTTTTCTACTCTCATTGAGTAAAATCAAACTTGCGAAGGTAAAGTACAAGTTTAACGGATGCACCCGAATTCAGTGCCGTGGCCCCCGTGGCGAGGGACGTGACTTATGGACTTATCGTCCATACTGGTCTCCATGACCGTCCGTTGTCATTTTTATTTTTCGACTAGTTTCGTCTAGTTTTGCCATGTTGAAGATAATGTACTTAGAAAAAAAAAAGGAACTCAGCTTAGCCTTAGATGTAGCGAAGTAAAAAATCTAGCTAAATAAAATAATGTAGATATTGGTTGTGTGTCTACAATTACAGCTAAGTAAAAAATCTAGCTACTTGAAAAATCTAGCTAAGTAAAATAATGTAGATATTGATTTTGTGGTTACAATTACAGCTAAGTGAAAAATCTAGCTAAGTAAAATAATCCAGATATCTAAATTTTTTTTTTTTTAAGGGACTTAGTTTTTTTTGTGAAATTAAATTTTTTTTTCTAAGTCCATTGTTTTCAACATGGCAAAACTAGACGAAACGAGTCAAAAAAAAAAAAAATACGGATGGTCATAAGGGCCATGATCCGCAATAAGCCGTCACGGGGGGGCACCATGGGGTGGTCGGGCCTGAGTTCGGTATCAGCCCGGGTGCGTCCGTAGAAAATTTTCTACACACTTCGAAAATTTTGTGCACTCCTGGCGGTAGATTAGCACCGGGGAAATAACATTATTCAAAAGTCACGTTGGCTTGATATTTTATTGTCGTATATGTGTTTGTGTGACGTGTGTTCGTCGGTCTTAAGTAAATAAACCACATCATAATGAATTCAACTGATAAATGTCATTATTAAATTTTAATTTAATGAATTGTTATTATTAATTGATTATAATTATCAATTCAATTAAATATTGTTATAAACTAAATTAATTATTTTTATTATTAATTAAATTGATTATTGATATTGATATTGATTTAATTAATTATTATTATTGATTTAATTGATTATTATTGTTTATTAAATTAATTGATATTATTGATTTAATAAATTTTTATTTTTAATTTAATTGATTATTATAATCAATTCAATTGAATATTATTATAAACTAAATTAATTATTATTATCATTTATTGGATTGATTATTATTATTTATTAAATTGATTATTGATATTGATTTAATTAATTATTATTATTAATTAAATTGATTATTATTATTTATTAAATTGATTTTTATTGATTATTAAATTGATTATTAATATTGATTTAATTAATTATTATTATTAATTTAATTGATTATTAATGTCACATGCATCAAAATCTCGGTTTCGAAACATTCATGGAAAAAATAGTGTGTGTAACTCGGGCAGAAAATTGAGAATTGTGGATGAGTGGGTGCGCGCGCAAAATATTATAATGTTTAAATATTATAATGTTACACAAAATACTATTTAAAGCCGGAGGACTTGAAATTAAAGACTTGGAAATTTATTTCAAAAAAATTAAGGAACTTAGAAAAATTTCAAACTAATCGATATGAAGTTATCAAGTTTTCAATTAATTTATATCTAAAAACAACCATACCTCACGGAATTATATCAACATATTGTTCTTATCACCTAATTCATTTTATTACATAATTTTTTAAAATTGATATATCTTTTTGAAGAAAAAAAATCAAGTTTTTCTAATTTTAATAGACCTAATATTAAATTCTACTTTAAATATTTATTCAAGTATTTATAATATAAAATTGATTCAAATAACGAAAATTAGAAGTCAAAAGTTTATAATGTGAATAATCTCTACTATTATCGATTGAATAAATGGCTGAGTGATTAGCCTATCAGACTTTCGTGCAGGAGACCTACGATCGTTCCTTTGTATTTTTTTTTTTTTGCTTTTTTTCCGGCTAGTCAATAGTTTATTTTATTATTGCCGAACGTCAAGCACATGTGTCAAACCAAAAACCACAGGCAGTAATTTTAAGGCTAGATTTATTACATTTATTTTTTATTAATTAATTCATAATTCTTGATCAAGATAATGAATTCATAAATAATTTATTGAAATTATATAATTTATTCATTCTTAATTCATTATAATTCTAAGGGTAAAATATGCCCATGACGATAAAAAAAAGTGCAGAAGCAAATGATTCATTGTGAATTGAATAAAATTAAAACAATAAGATTTTTCTTTTTGTCGAATTCAATTACAATGTAAAATTGATGAATAAATATGAAACTATGATTCAGATAATTTAAAAGGATTCAAAAGAAAAAATCGAATATTTAAATGCTGAAGATTACTGAAAAAAATGTCATAAAATGAAAAAAACTTTGCAAAAGGAAAGACATCGCAACAAATAAAAAAATGTTTTTTTACAAAAAAAAGAGTCAAGTATCACTGATTATCATGATACTAATTTTCCAGTTCTTTTATTTTCCGAATCTAAAAAGATATGATACCAGAAAGTCGAGGAGGAAATCCATCTTCGACCCATCAAGCCTCAAGCGTTCACAAAATCTTATACTTAACCTCACCTGGTTCTTCGAAAAAAAATTTTAAGCCTACACACGTATCGATGACAGAGTGTTTTTTTTTTTTTTTTGGCGGGGTCAAGTATATAATTTTGTCAACAGTTGGGACTTGATGCATCGAAGATAGATTCCCTCCTTGACTTTCTGGTATCATGTTTTTTTGAATTTGAAAAATGAAATAACCTGAAAATTCATATAATGACAATTGGTGATGATTCCGAATACATTGATTCTTTTTTTTGTAAAAGAAACTGTGTTTTGTTAATTAGTGTGATTAGTATTTACAGTGGCTGAGGACGTTACATTAATTCCTTAGCTTCATCTTTTCCTTAGCTACTGCTTGTCCTTGGTATTTTAATGTATTAAAATAAATTATAATAATTTTATTTGTCAAATAAATAAATAAAATACCAAAAAAAAGCAGTAGCTAAGGAAAAGATGGAGCTGAGAAATTGATGTTGCATACCACATAATTTATTTGCCTACATTAATTCTTTGGCTTTATCTTTTTCTTAGCTACTGCTTGTCCTTGGTATTTTTATTTATTCAAAAAAGAAAAAAACATGTAATTTCGTTATCTTTAATTGTTGCTGCTGTGGTTAAGTAAGTAAGGCTCTGGAATTTCAGCTAGGAGATACCGTGTTCAAGTTCTGGTGATGTCAAGTATTTATTATGCAATTTTTCGGTCAAATAAATCATTCATTACATAATTAAAAAAATGAAATTGTTTTAACAATTGTAAAGTATTTTTTTTAATAAATTAATAAACTTCTAGAAGTCTTTGCCGAGTATTGGCGGCCAATGCTTGGCCCAGTACTGGTAGCCGAGTTTAAACTAGTGTCAATCCCCAAGCATTAACCAAGACTTGGCGATATTTTGCAAGGCTTGGGCCATTGCTTGGCTATGTTGTATTCTCCTCCACGGGATGTACTCAATTTGACAGGTAATGGGCTCAA
The DNA here is from genome assembly GCF_014905175.1 of Aphidius gifuensis. Taxonomy (NCBI): domain Eukaryota; kingdom Metazoa; phylum Arthropoda; class Insecta; order Hymenoptera; family Braconidae; genus Aphidius; species Aphidius gifuensis. Next base: position 9,148,108 of record NC_057791.1, on the reverse strand, counting down.
GAGCTTGCGCTGGTGTTTTAAAAATTTATAATTTTTAATAAAAAACGAATTCGTTACTAATATTCTTATTTCTGAAATGAAGATTTAACTAGGATAGTTTTGCGCAGTTGAAATCTATACAATAACATTAGAAAATTTATTGCATCATTCTCCGTTAGAGAATTCGTTTACAAAGCAACTACATTTCGTTGGTAAATGTTACATTTTTCATTTGATCGCAAAAAAAAGAACAAGAATGAAAGACCTAGAGTAAACTGTAAAATGAAGCATACCTACCGCAGAGTGAACACGAAAATGAATTATACTCTTCATGAACGGGCAGACTGTTAAAGGGTCTTGCAAACCGAATAAGGGTGCCAAGCGGCAAATGGCAAGAGGCTAGAAGAAGGGTGCGCAAAGAGTGATACTAGCCGGTGAAACGAGAAAAGGAAATAGGGTTTTCATTATTTAACCGAGGTAGTTTAGGTGAGTATTAGGGGTTTGAGTTTATGACACCCCTCGGTTACCCAGATTGCCTATTAATACGATATGAGCTTCGCTCGGCCTCTTCCTCTCTTTCCTTCAGCCTACTCTCCCGTGCCATCGCTGCTGCCACCCCCTGAATGTATAACTACCAAGCTGTTTGCAACTTATTCATTCGAGAAAAGTATGAATTTCTTTTTACATGTACGGATATATCATAAATTAAGTTACCAGTTACTCTACACGGAGAGAAATCTGCAGCGACAAATGCTGTAGATGCCCAAGCAAATTTCATTGTAGTGTACAGTAAAATTCAGTAGTTACGAGGGGAAGCCACCAGAATTAACTAAAATTTTCTCCTACACTGCAGTAAACATTAATCAAAAAAAAGATGAAAGACACAAAAAATTGAATAAGAATTTATTGTTATTTAAACATTAAAATAGAAATGTGACGTGTCTAATAATTTGAAAAAAATAAACCATATATAATTATCATGTGTTTTACGGCATTTTTATGTAAGTTCATGAATAATGTAAAAATAATCAAAATTTTCATAGAGGTTAGGAACACACTGTAATACACTGAATATTCGTGTATTAATTAGTATATTATTGATCGAATATCAATACTAAGTATTCAGGAAAAATTATTATAAACTACAGTTATATTTAGCAAAAAGTATACCATTAACTTAAGACTTTGAATATTTCTGGAAACTAAAGTAAAAATTTAGATAAAATATAATAATAATTATTATGATCGAGGGCCCGGATGCAATAACCAGTCGAACGCTTGAAGACAAGAAAACAATGTGTTGCGGTTGGTGGTAAATGAGAAAAATTAAAATAGATAAATCAGAAAAATAAAAAATACAGTCGTCGATAGGATTAAAAAATACATATTTTTCTTCGAATAAATTTTTTTTAATAATAATTAGTTAACGCGATAAAAAATGAAAACAAAATTTTTTTTTTAGAAAAAAATACTTTTTATTAATCATATAACTCTTGACAACTTCTTTAAAAATTAATAAATCGACTTGAATTTTTGACTGCAGCTTCATTATAAGCTACCGATTGCAACAGTATGACCAAAAAACTCATTTATTTATATTGTTCAATTTTTATTATATGATTGTTGAATGTCGAGGAAAAATTCAATTTGTCTAACTTTGAATAACAAAAGAGTCGTAGAAATTTGAAAATTGAGTAACTTGTCAGTGGCAATATTGTTGATCAGTATATCAAGAAGTTTTATACAAATTTTTAGATATTTTTATTAATTATTCACCGAGTTATTAATTCAACAACGAATTGCGAGCTGATGTTAGGGCTATATATGCGTGATCGTCAACCCCTCTCGCGAATGCCTATGTTCATGCGTCTGTTTATCGAGATAAATACAAGCAGTATGCGGGCTATTTGTTGTCAACTTAATAACTCGGTCAATAATTAATAAAAATATCTAAAAATTTGTATAAAACTTCTTGATATACTGATCAACAATATTGCCACTGACAAGTTACTCAATTTTTAAATTTCTCCAACTCTTTTTTCATTCAAAGTCTATTACATCATCTACTCGATGAACAAACTGTTCGAAAAAATTTTCAAAAAAATCTTTCAACCTGCATCAGAAAATAAAAAAGATGCAATAAGAGCCACATAGAATACTTTTTCTCGCAACATGTTCTACGGAAGAAAATGAAAAAACAGCTCTAAAAAAAAAGAAAATCAATAATAAAATTTAAAAGTTGTAGCAGAAAGTAGACTGTTAAAATTGTATGGTGCACCAATTACTAGAAAATCGATTCAGACATGATGACCTTAAGGTACAATTTGGCTAAATTAAGGGGAATGACAACCTTTCATTTTGACATAACTGTTCTCTTATTTTTACCAACAGAACCACATTCGCTCCATCTGTGGGTCCAAATTGTATTCAAAATTGGGACCATACTTCAGACGATCCGGTGCTAAAATCACTCGTAATTATTCAGGAACCTTCATTAAATATACCGATTTGTCCGTGCATGCATTATAAACTATTATAAAATATTAATATTAATATTTATATTAGATTTGATTTTATTTAATTTTTATACAAATTTCATGCGTACCAACTATCTATATATATCGCATCATAGCATACTCAAATATAATATTTTTATTATTACATTTTTATTTTGTAAAATAAGTCTACCAAATAAATTTGATGAGAAAAATAATATTTTTTATCGGTCGGAAATCATTTATTTATGATAAACATCAGGTATTCAGCTATTCTTCAAATCGAAATTTTCAGATGACAATCTTTCGACGAAGGTCCACATAATTCCGTTATCAAAAAGCAAATTTATATAAAAACTAGCATCCATTTTTTATATGTTTTTTTTATCTGTGTTTATCGTTCCGATTTTAAATTTTCAAGTAGTTGAGAGTTAAATGTTATTTTAGAATACTTAGAACCCATGCAAATTTAAAATGTCAGAATCAAAAACGAAGTTTGAATTTTGAGGATCAGTTTTCATGCATTTTCAAGAACACTTGTTTTTCCAACTAGGCAAGATAATATGATATTTTAAATTGGTCATATTGATCTATTTTATTAAAAAAAAAAAAAAAAATATACAAGAATCAGTAAAAACTTATCACTCATAAGTGAAGTTTCTCATAATTGAAATGACTTTGTTTACAAATGTCAATAATATGCAAGAGTCATTGTTTATATACAGTTTGAAATTGTTTCTCAAAAATAACATGCTGCCAATAAAATGATAACCAATAGAGAAGAGATTAATTATTCTAGAGCTTTGTTTTACTATTTTTCCAGTCATATTCACCAAGCCTCGATATATATTCTTTGTTACATTTGACTCAAGCTGTAACTCAGATTATCCACGATAAATAGGCTTCTGTATATATTGATTCTAATACTAAACACTAATTCGATAATTAATTATATAATCATGCGTTTCAAATTTACCTATAGTGTAGCCTTTATTGCACCCAGACACTTAATTTTTTTTCAACTTCAAACTGAAATATATAATATCAATTAAATACAATAATCGATTGGCTAATCAATCAATCAATTGAATAGTAACAAGTTATTATACGAAGAAAAAACTTGATATTTCCGTTAATTCCAAAGTTCTTTATGTATCAGAATTAATTTCCGATTTCTATACTCGATCTCACGGACAATCGGATAACGCGCTTGCCTCCCGCTACAAAGGTTTCCGTTCCGTCCCCGTCTCAGACATTTAGTAAAGGGAAAAAAAAAAAAAATTTCAATCACATTTTCAACATATCATTCGTTTAATTAGAAAAAAAAAAATCGTTTGTATCAAACAAAAAATTAATTATTTGAAAACGCTTTTTTTTATAACCAGAGCCGGGAAGTTCGTCTGTTATTTCAGTTTGCCGTAAATACCATGGCAACATGTGAAATATAGTTAAAAAAAAAGACGATCTGAACCTCGTACATGGAAAAAATGGCCTTATTTTTTTTTGGCCTCTTAAAAACGGCCCAAAAAATGGCCAAAAGAGACCAAAAACATTTTTAGAGGCCATTTTTAAGAGGCCAAAAATATAGGGCCATTTTTTGAGGCCATTTTGAAGAGGCCAAAAAAAATAAGGCCATTTTTTGAGGCTATTTTTTCCATGTACGAGGTTCAGATCGTCTTTTTTTTTAACTATATTTCACCATGTTGCCATGGTATTTACGGCAAACTGGAATAACAGACGAACTTCCCGGCTCTGTTTATAACAAATTATAATTTATTGAATTCATTACTTTTATTGTTTATATTGAGTCATCTGTCATTTGAAACAAACGTTACATCATTTTAAATAAATTTAAACAATTTTTTTTTTACAAACAGCCACCGTTTGAATGAAAACACCACGTAGCATAACTTTAGAAGTTTATTTCTCAAAAAATACCCCCTGCCGTTCGAAACAAGAATGTAGTCTATTATAGGAAACGTAGTAGCGTTAGTGTCAAGACGTGGTGGGGGTATTTTTTATAAAGTTTTTTCTTGATGAAAACGATCTATCGTTCGACACAAAACGCTATCTGGATGAAATAAACAAATTTCATTTATTTCAAGACTTTTTTTTTTCTCTTTATAAAACAATTAGAATTTATAAAAAAAAATTATTTCTTTTTTCAAAAATGTTTTTGCCTGAGCAGTTTATTTCTAAATGTCAGAAATTTTTTTTCTCAGTCTATAAAAAAATTAAAAATTGACCTACTGGTAAAATTTATAATTTATACGTTCACTAAAAAATATAAAAAGTGAATTAATTGAACCATAATTAATTGTATTGTATAAAATATTTTTATTAACATATAATGTAAAAAAAAACTCATTGAACTTGATGTTCAAAACTAATTTCAATTTCGAGTTCCCCCGGATAAAATATCACTTATAATAGTGTCAGTCACTGGAGAATAATTTTTCAATCAATCTCGTAAAAATTTTTTTTTCTCCAAGTTTTCTCTTTGTAATTTTTTTTTTTCAAGAAAGTAAAATAATGCAGATATTGATTGTGAGGCTACAATTACAGCTAAGTAAAAAAATGCAGATATTGATTGTGTGGCTACAATTTCAGCTAAGTAGAAAATCTAGCCAAGTGAAAAATCTAACTAAGTAAAATAATCTAGATATTGATTGTTTGGCTGTAATTAAAGCTGAGTAAATAATCCAGCTAAGTAAAATAATGCAGATATTAATTGTGTGGATACAATTACAGCTAAGTAAAAAATCTAGCTAAGTAAAATAATGTAGATATTGATTGGTTGGCTATAATTAAAGCTAAGGAAAAAATCTAGCTAAGTAAAATAATGTAGATATCGAATGTTTGGCTATAAGTAGCTAAGTATAAAAAATCTAGATAAGTAAAAAATTTTTCTGGTAAAATAATGTAGATATTGATTGTGTGGCTACAATTACAGCTAAGTAAAAAATCTAGCTAAGTAAAATGGTATAGATATCTAAGTTTTTTTTTTTTTAATGGACTTAAGTTCAAAATAATAGACTTAGAAAAAAAAATTAAATTTTACAAAAAAAAACTAAGTCTATTATTTTGAACTTGGCAAAACTAGACAAAACTAGTCAAAAAATAAAAATGACTACGGATGGTCATGGAAGCCAGAATGGATGATAAGTCACGTCCAGCATCCCTGGAGTGCCTGGAACTGAATTCACCGTTTCCCGAAAAACAAAACAAAATAAATCTTGCACGGAGAAAAATTTAGATTTTTTCTTAATATAATACCATAGCAATTTTTGCGTTGTGTTACAGTAAGCTGGAACCATAAGAGCATCATATTAAATATTGAGACAGACCTCAGCAATTTTCATTGAAAAACGCCACCTATTGGCCGTGCGACCTTCCGCGGTGTACCATAGTAATTCTTGCGATGGGCAAACGCAAAATTTATTTTGTTTATAAACGCTCGTAAGAAAATATTGTACACAAATATTTCAAGCCCAGGATTTGATCCCCATATCATCGGGATACAAATCCTACGAGTTATCCGCTGCGCCACAACAACGTATGCGTAATTAAGATATTATTTGTTTTACATTAACAATTTGAAAATAAGCAAAGTCACACCTGCGCAGTCGACTAAAAAGTGGGGGCAGTTGACATTTCTGAGTTCTTCAACAATTTTGCTATGGCCCATTGTAATTTTAAATATGTTGCTTTGTATTTGTTAGTGACACCTACAGGAATTCCAAGAAAGTTATTAAAATTACTATGGTACATTGTAAATTTTCAGAGGATCATTTTAATTTTGTCCAAGTAAAATTTTAGAAATAAACAAAGCAAAAAAAAAAAAAATAATTTTTGCTATGGTGCAATGTAATTTTTAGACTGGATTATTTTAAATTTTAAATTTGGTTTCTGTAAAAATTTCTTTAAATCGTAATTTTTTCATCGGGGAATAGCAAAAAAAAAGAACATGACAAAATCGCTATGGTACATTTTAATTTTTCAAGACTACAATTGTTTTTTTTTCGTTGAAATGACAGTAAATTTTTTAATAATCATAATATGGTTCTATGGTAATGTGGCACCATAGTAATATTGAGTGAAAATTTTTCTCCGTGTGCTAAATCATATTTTTATTCTTTTAAGATATATTTATAGTAAGCCACTGCTAGGTCGAATAAAATGTATGCTCGTATTCTTTCATTCATATAACCGGTTAATCATCGAGTAAGTATCGATCGATTCTCCGGTTGTGATGGATAATCAAATATAGACAAATTTTTCTTAAGCTTCATTTTAGCTGCAGCCGTGGTTAAGTAGGTAATGTTTCAAGATTCCACAGAGAGTATCCACTTCGAGTACAGGTGAAGTCAATTATTTGTCGAGAAAATATATCGTTGTTATCTATTGGTAATAGTTCAAAAAAATCCTAATTATTCAAGCAGTCGTGAAATAATTCTATTCTATTGAATCCAAAAGCAAATTTTGGGAGCATCGATCGAGTATTGGCAGCCAAAGCTGGGCCTAGTACTGGTAGCCGAGCTTAATTTGTTGTTACTTCCCAAGCTTTGACAAAGCATGGACCAAGACTAGACGATTTTATTATTGACTTTTATTTAAATATAAAATAATTTAATTTCAACAACTTTTAGTTTATATTTGTATAAGAACGAATAATAATACCGTGACTAATATAGCAAAGAAAAAGAATCTAGGAAGGTTATATTCTTATGTAAATTTTTACGAAAGTCTGTCATAAGATTTCTGGCTTTGTGGTAAAGTTCTTGCCTTTCAATGGGAGGGGGTGATCAAAATTTTTGTAAAATATTTCCGTAGAGGAACTTAGACATCAGGTGATTTCCATAGTTGGTTTTTTACTTGCGTTTTATTAAAATAATATGCTACAATAGACTATGTATCGCAATTGAGGAATAAAACATTTTGTTTTATTGAAGATAATTTCATAAATATTATATATACCATCTGTGAATCCGTAAATATATAAGTAGATTTTAGTGAAAAAGTCTACGAAGGTTCCTAGTTAAAAGCTGCTGTGTACGAGTAGAAGAATACACCCAGTAAAAAAAGTAGGGAGAGTCCGTTGGGACTCCTCGTGTGGATAGTTGGTTCTTTCGTTGAATGCGGTTTAATATTAATGGGAACTGATGATAAGCAACGCAAACAAGCGTTGAATCTCCTGGGACAGATCTGCTTTCTGTTCGCTGTGTGTGCAGTTGAGCGATACGCTCACACATACACTCATTCGTTTTTCCTCGATCATCAGACTTCGCCTATAAATACCTTATGTAGAATACTATGCGCAGAGTAGTACATACGTATTACTTGTGATTGCATATAGTATATATGCCAGATAGGGCAATGCAAGCTCCATTCAGGAAAATCCCCCTCCACGAGTTACCATACACAAAGTTTGCTCAAACACAGTTTTATATATCCTCGTGAGGCCTCTTTCCAATAGCTCTCTCAAAAGCCCATTTTACAGATCTTTTTGTCTCGTTATCCTTCTGATATTATTTATCTCTTTTTAATTGTATTATGTACGACACATTATTTGATCATATGTTTTAATTGTGTTGAAGCTAAACTCATCATTATTTCTGTATTATTTTACGCTATCTTTTGTAATTCAATCATGCATTTTGCAGGAAACCATGACATCTAGTTTATATTTTAGTTCTCATAAACCGCATGATTATAGGAATAAAAACAAATTTTTCTTTTTTTATCATATGCAAAAAACATTTCAATTTTTAAGATTTCGGTCAAGCGTCTATCGGTAAGTATAACGAAGACTATAAAAACGTTCCAATGAGAAAAATGTTTTGCTGCACAAACCAGAAGAATAACAATGCAGTATTAGTTATCATAACCAACCAGAGAAATATTATGCCCGGGTAGGAATTACCAAGACTTACAACACGGCCAAGTCTTGTCCCAATAATGGCAGCCAATGCTTGGCAGCCAATCGTGCGCCATCCATGGGCCAAGGCTTGGCTGACTTATGACTGGTTATTTGCTTACCAAGGCTTGTATTCCAATGCTTGGCCGACCATTGGTTGAAGAAGAGGTGGCCAGCTCTTATCAAGCCGTTTATCGGCCGAGTCTTGGTAAATTGTTGGGTGGCCAAGACTCGAAACAGATGATTAAGCCAATGCTTGGCTCATTAAGGGCTGGCCAGCCATGGATCGACCGTTCATTGGCCAAGTCTTGGTTTATTATTGGGCGGCCAAGACTGGAAACAAATGATTGAGCCAAGGCTTGGCTCGTTAAGGGCTGGCCAGCCATTGATCGACCGTTCATTGGCCAAGTCTTGGTAAACTATTGGGTTGCCAAGACTCGAAAAAGATGATTAAGCCAAGGCTTGGCTCATTAAGGGCTGGCCAGCCATTCATCGACCGTTCATCGGCCAAGTCTTGGTTAATTATTGGGCGGCCAAGACTGGGAATATACAATTAAGCCAAGAGTTGGCACATTAAAGATTGGTGAACTTGACTTACCATTTGTCGGACGAGTGTCGATTGTTCTTTGGGTCACCAAAATTGATTATTTTTTATTCTTTCGACATATGTGAATATATATTAAGAGCCACTGTTATGAATTTAATATTAAAAATTTTTTATTCAATTATATAGGTATATGTATATATGTGTATAACAGATATACTCATTTTTTTCTTACATATCGAAAATTTCAAGAAAAAAAATTTTTTTTTTATAAATTATTAAAATATATTCCGGGGTTAATGAAACAAATAAAATTTAAATATCGGCTGAGTGTCGGTTGATTCTTGGATTGCCATGATTATAATGTAAATTCAAGTAGAACAAATTTTCCTCATCTCTAATTGTTGCTGCTATGGTTAAGTGAGTAAGGCTCTGGAGTTTCAACTAGGAGGTCCCGTGTTCAAGTCCTGGTGAAGTCAAGTATTTATGGTGTAGTTTTTTCAGTCAAATAAATTATTAATTATGTAATTAAAAAAATTAAATTGTTTAAACAATTAAAAAAATTTTTTTTTTTATAAAATTATTAAATTTTTGGGAGTCTTGGCCGAGTATTGGCAGCCAATGCTTGGCCGAGTATTGGCAGCCAATGCTTGGCCGAGTATTGGTAGCCAAGCTTAAATTGGTGTCAATCCCCAAGCCTGGTGCAAGCACTGACCAAGAGTGGTAGTGGTAGTGTTGCCAAGACTTGGCAACATTTTGCCAGGCTTGGCCCAATGCTTGGCCATGTTGTTTTCTCCTTCACGGGTGGTCAAGGCTTATAGACCACAGCCAAACAGTTTTTCAGAGGTAATCGATTGATTTCCAATCTTCCCTGACAAATCGTTTCACCATAATATAATCCAGACAAAAATCGTGTGTCAATTTCGCATTTTCAGCATATATGTACACTTTTTCGAATATTTGATCGACGTTAAATAAACATCGAAAAGTAACAATATTTTTATAAGCGCGCAGTTATAAAAGTTAAAGGAACATCTTTTTGAAACATACAATTTGACACTTAGTATATGGAGGGCAGTGCAGTTTACTTCTGAGTGTCAAAAATAAGCGTTAAAGAGGTTCGCATTGCAATGATTCTTATGACAATAAAAATTTTTTTTCAATGTTCAATTTTTATAATATTTCCTTATTTTTCTTTAAAAAAATTTATTTATTGTAATAGAAAAAGCACAATAAATCAATAATGATGAGCACGAGGTTTCACTTTCGAAAATTTTTCGTCTTATTTCGCCAACTTGAGACGAAACTGTAAGTCTTAAGTCTTTCGGGCAAGACAAAACTGATACAGTATTGACATCGACATAATTACTAATGTATTTATCCATTCCATTAATGCAAACTGATTGGTAAGGTTTTTTCACATGCATAAGCTACCCGACTGGAAATCCTCCCAACATGGCATTGGGACCCAGTCCGGTTTTTGTTGGGTAGACGAAAATTGGGTAACTGCATTGGGTCCCAATTGGGTTGTCGTTGGGTTGCATTTTTTCAGATCCATTCCATTTTTTACTGTGTACTCTCTGTTACTTCGCGATTTATTTCTTGATATATTTTCTTTTTCCTAGTTTCTTACATAATATAAAAAATGCTCCCCAACGTTACCCTACTAAATCCCTAAGAAGATATTTTTGCATTTCTCGAAAAATGCTCCCCAACGTTACCCTACCAAATCCCTAAAGAGATACTTTTGCATTTTTTTGAAAAAATGCAACCCAACGACAACCCAATTGGGACCCAATGCAGTTACCCAATTTTCGTTTGCCCAACAAAAACCGGACTGGGTCCCAATGCCATGTTGGGAGGATTTCTAGTCGGGCATTTCATATATTTTTTCGTTTGTTTATGGTTATTATATATAGATGCAATATGTATAAGAACTCAATACTAAAAAAGGCACCACACAAAAAAAAAAAAAAATTAAGAAAACTAAATTTGATATTATTGACGACACGGCGAGGCTCTCGCGAGAAGTCTCGGACTAATGCTAGTATCGTCTCGGTCTCGTCTCGCCTGGAAAATTGTCAGTCTCGTCTCGTGTGCATCGCTAAGAAAGAATATCATTATTATTTAATAAAAATAAATTTGTAACGTAGTCAACTTGAAAAAAAAAAATACATTCATTTGACCAACTTATCCTGATAGGATTCTGGTCAGGATTGGATCAGGCAACCTTATTCAAGATGTGGTAAGGTTCCCTGATCCATTTCTGAACAGAAAACCTCGATAAAAAGTATAACTTTTTCTAAATATTTTATCCTGATAGAATTCTAGTCAGGAGTGGATCAGGCAAGCCCATTCAGTGTGTAGCAAGGTTCCCTAATCTATTTCTGAAGAGGAAACCTTAATGAAGAATTCAAAATTTTTTAAATAATTTTATGTTACAAGGGCAGTGGGAATAATGTGTGAATTTCCAAAGCGTAAGAGGGGTAGTGCGCTTTTTGGAAATTCACACATTATTACCACTGTCCCTAGTAACATAAAATATGGTTCGTTACATGTGCCCAATCAGAGAGCCGCTCACAACTTATTTGGAGGGGAAACACTCGCCAAGGCTCGTGCTTGCCCCTCCAAATTCGTTGAGAGCACACTCTCTGAGTGGGCACTTGTAACGAAATATACTATATCCTTATAGATATATTCAAGCTGTATCATCATTATGATGATAATTTTTGTCACTTTTTCAATTCTGGAGGCCATTGTAACGTTGTAATCAGTCTAAATCAACACGCACTTGCTTCTAAAATATTTGTAAAGATCGTCGTAGATTAACCTGATATATTGCATGTGGAATTTAAAGTCTAAAAGAAGAAAGATACATTTAAACAACGAAAGAAAACTCGAAAATCTTTAATCAACATTTCATTTTTATTTTTTTGGTAATATTATTATGATGATTATTTGTTATTTTTATTATAATATTGATAACGAAATTGAAATTATATTATTAATTAAGTGTATTAGTATTTTACTCCAGTCATTTCAGGCATGTATTTTCTGCCACCATACTTTTCATTTTCTTTGTGTTATTATTCTTCCCTTTATTCTCCATCATCTGTACCTAGGTAGGAGTAAACGATTGTGACAGGCCTGGCACAAGCTTGTGCACAAGGTTCACATGCTTGTGTCTAGCTTGTGCTACAAGCTTGTGCCAAGGTTGTTAAGTGATTGGAAATGTGCCTATGTTACAAGCTTGATGACAAGGTTGACTCAAGCTTCCAAAAACAATTTTAAAAAAAATATAAATAAATTATTATGGTTAATCTATTATTATTGTTAATTTAATAATTTCGACATTGTTATTTTTTAATTCAGACAATTCTATTAAACGATAATAATTAAACGAAAAACTAGGGACGCGACGCGGGATCGATCCGGGGCCTCTCACGTGGAAGTCCAATGCACTCTCATGTCGACCATCGGGGTATTGATAAAAGTGGTCGTCAAAATTTTTTATATAAATAAATTCTATTGAGACTAAACACACAGTCCTCGCGAATGCCTCACACAATAGTCAAAGCCTGAAAATTTTTATTTGAAATTTATATTAAATTTATATATCTAATTACTATAATTTTTTTTTTTGAGTTAAATATATGCATAAGTCAAGTCTCGTGTCGGGCTTGGTGAAACAATGGGCACCAGCTTGAAACAAGGCTGTATTACGAGGCTCGTGTGAGGGCGAGAAAAATCAAAGGGACAGTCTTGTGTCGAGCCTGGATTAACAAGGCTTGTCTAGTGACTGGAAAAACAGGCTTGACACAACCTTGAAATTTTTAATCTTGTGTGAGGCTTGGAACTAACGATTAACACAGGCTTGGTACAAGCCTGGACTAACAAGTCTTGTGCAATGACTGTAAATACAGGCTTGACACGAGCTTGGAATTTTTAACCTTGTGTGAGGCTTGGAATTAACGATTGACACATGCTTGTTACAAGCCTGGACTAACAAGTCTTGTGCAATGACTGTAAATACAGGCTCGACACAATCTTGGAAATTTCAACCTTGTTTAAGGCTTGGAATTACCGATTGACACAGGCTTGGTACAAGCCTGGACTAGAAAGTCTTGTGCAATGACTGTAAATACAAGCTTGACACGAGCTTGGAGATTTTAACCTTGTGTGAGGCTTGGAATTAACGATTGTCACAAGCTTGGTACAAGCCTGGAATAACAAGTCTTGTGCAATGACTGTAAATACAAGCTTGACATGAACTTGGAATTTTTAACCTTGTGTGCGGCTTGGAAATAACAATCGACACAGGCTTGGTACAATGTCTTGTGCAATGACTGGAAAAATTCTCTGTGCCAAGCTAGGCACATTTTAGTCCACCAAGGCTAGGAAACACAAGCTTGTAACGAGCCTGGCACGGCCGTTCACCTTTGTGGGATCCTACCTGGGTAGTATTGTTATGATCATTTGAAGCTTAAATCAAACGGAAAAATAGATTTATTATTAAATAATCATTTCAAACTAATTTATAAAATTTCTTTCGATTAATTTATAAAAAAAATTTTTAAATATTTTTTATTATAAAAGAAAAAGAAGTTCATGACTGATTGAAGACGAATATTCACTTTTGCGTGATAGATTTTTATAATATTCATGATGATGATTGATGATGTGGAATAATATTTGTTTTACATAAATAATTCAAATCATCATTTTTCTTTTGTGAAATTGGAAACAAACTAGTGAAGATTAGAGTAAGTGACAATGTGCTCTTTGTTTTTTTCTTAATTTTTTTATTTCAAATTGATTTTTGCAAATCATTTTTTACAAATACATGTCTGCAAAAGAAAAATGTCTTATTCAAACTTGGTTGTTATTTAAGCTATTATAAATAAAATTCGAATAATATTATCGAATACCTTGTATAATGTTAATTAAGTTCAATGAATCTGACATTGCGCCAACTCATTGTTGTTTTATCAGTACATACAAGTTTACTACCCAAACCAATCTAAAAAAAAGACCTGGTAACGTTTGTTGGGGCGTGTTGCCCGCGTTACCCGTTGAAAATTAAAAATTTTCAATACTCCGGCTAGAGCCATGGTTATCTTAATTTTTCAGAGATAATAAGATTATGGTTTTTAAATAATTTTATGGGTTATTGATAATAAAATTATTCAAAAATAAATTTTTATGTTTTTTTTTTTTTTCTCAAAAAAATATTGGAGATAGCAGAAAAAACCCACAATGCGGGCTCTAGAGTTTTTTGTAGACGCATTTTTTGAGCCTAAAACGAAGTCTTTATCTTGATTTTTTTATAAGTTATTGCTGGCGCCATTTTTTGCACCATTGAAAAAATTTTTGTTTAAACGTCTGTCTTTTTTTTATTTGAATGATTATCCATTTTTAAGAAATAAAACATGATAGAGAAATATCTAAAGATCATATCAACCCTCGTAACTTATGCTCTCAGATTCATAGCTTAGATGGCATTTAATTTAGAACAACGAACGAACATTTTCGAAAAATCGATTTTTCCAATTTTTTTTCTAAAACTTTTAGTCACAGAGAAAAATTTTATGATGGTTTTCGGAGAGTTTTTCGAGGCGCTTTTTTTGAGCTACGAACGAACTTTTTAAGTTCAGTGGTTCAAAAGTTATAGACTTTTTTTTTTTTTCGTTGATAAATCCAATACTGCGGCTGAGCCTATGGCTCCTAGCCTCCGTAAAACAATATTTATTTGAATTTATGAAATATATTTACTTTATATAAATATTAATTCGATAATGATAACGAAGATGATGAATTTTATTCATATTATTAGCATTGGAATTATAGAAATTACCCGGGTCTTTCATTTTTTTAAATTGAGAAAATCATGCTGTGACATTTTACGAAAGATATAAGGTTTTATTTCTGTATAATAGCTTGTCTTGCTACTTTCATTCAATCTTTAAAAATATATATATTCTTATGTTTTGATGTATTATTAATAACAGAATGGACACTATCAGCTTCCTGATAAGTGTGTCCAACTTCTAAAAATTTTAAATTAATAAATTCAAGAGATAAGTGAAGCGATCAACAATACATGAAAACACGGAAACTAGTATGGAATTTTATTTTGTGCTGAAACAAGTGAAAACGGAGAAGGCAAAAAATAACTAAAATATGAGTTTAAAAATATACGTTAAGATTTGAAGGACAATTGAATGAAATTTTGTCGGCTTAAAGCTCACCTGGGCAATTATCAGCATATAAATCGAGTGTTTTTACTCCTCTTCGAATTTCATTAACAATGAAATTATCAAGACAAGAAGAAACTCCGATTGACCCTTTTTTAGCAATGATTTCACTTCACATGAAACAATATCGTTAAATAACAATCATATCTTATAATATTATTGTAATTATTATCATAATAATGTAAAATGTTAAATATTGAATTCAATTAACCTTGTTTTTTTGCTGTTAAGTAAACCGTATAAGATTAAAATTAGACAATTTTCGACGATAATAAATACACTGAGAGGAATTTTAACTAAGAATTACAAACGTAAAAGAAAAAATTACAAAATAAATAGTAAAAACTGAGTTCCCCCGTCATTTATAAGAATTATTCGTATATTGATACATAATTTTTACAATAAAATTATGTAAAAAATCTGGCCATTGACTATATACAATACTAAGCCATAAAATTTACACAATTTTATTGTAATTTCTGTTTAAAAAAATGACTAAATTCACGACACTCACAAGTAAATTTTAGCAGGCTGAGAATTTACCCACTACCGGTTTTAGAATTTACTAAATTTTATTACAAATTTTATTTAAAAGTTGGACATTTTTAGTGTTAAGTTGGGCAGTTTGTGCTAGATTCACGGAGAATAGCAATCAATTCCCGGCAACATTTTTTCTTTTCTGTTTACACGCTCAAAACTCGAAAACTAATTGTTAAATAGAAAAAAGTTATTCTTGATAAATTGTTGCGAAATAAATAACTAACAATAAACCTCGCTTAACCCTATACCTAGCTTCAACAGATGAGGCTGTAGAAATGCTTGAAATCACTCGACAATTCAATCATTTGTTCAATCAGTCGGCCATCTTTGTGTTATTTCGCCCCACAACCAGAATTTTTACAAAGCTATATAGTAAAAAATATTTAAGTCTATGCTAACTTTTATATGTGTACATGATAATTTTTATTATATATATAAGAATATTTATTAAATTGTGCAGTATTTTTTATTCAACCATATAATAATTTTTATTGTTTTCACTAAACATGTATGTTCTTTATTTAATTAACTCATAACTCATAATCTAAGAGATTAATCAAAAAAAGTAATTCTTCATAAATTGTATAGAATTGAATTTTCAATAATAAACTTCACTCAACCCCATGTCTATCTGCAATGGATAACGATGTATAGAGGCTTGAAGTAACCTAGCAATTTTTTGACATTTAACACATTTTACATAATTTTATTGTAGAATTCCGACTCTCGCGGCCAGTCCCAGAAATAAAACAAAAATTACAAAGTACTATAGTAATTTCTATTCAACCATGATTTTAATTTTTAGTTAAAATTTCTCTCAGTGTATGTATTTTAGATAAGATAGGACAAAATAATATTGTCTACAAGTCAAAACAAACAGCCAATACTGCTCTTAAATTTCAAAATATTTATACATCCCTGTTTTTCTTCTTTCTAGCTCTATTTTTACGGTCAATGTGCAATTTATATTTTTCTTGAGATTTTTCTCCATCTTCATCTTTCCACTCATGAAAATCAACGCACCAATAACGTTTTTTTCTCGGCTGATAAAATGCTATATTTAAATTTTTTAAATGTTGAGCATATCCCAGGTAGAAAAATATGTGTCGCGCCCGACTCAATAAAGTCAGAGGAAAGTCGGGATTTCAGTCGGGCCGACGTCGGATATTCTGTCAAATTCCCTTAAAGTAAAAAATTGAGAATATCAATTGCATTTTCCCAAAGAAACTAAATTATTGATAGATAGACTATTTATGTTTGTACTTTGTTTCTAATCATTCTGATCATGAATATTTTTCAATAGATTGAGCATAATTTTTTGTTTTACTCGAATTAACTTTAAAATGACAGCTTGAGGTTATAGTCGAGATTTTAGGCGACATTTATGAGAAAACGGTTCTCATCCAATTACTGTATATCGAAAATACTAAGCCTACTGTTTTACTGGCAGGCTAGCGACGAGTAATTTTTAATATGCAACTTTAACAATCATGTTCATGTTTGGATCGGTTTGGATTAAAAACAACAAGTTTAATAAATAAAAAAATCGTCTTGAATATTGTATTAGAATATAATTACCGATTGTATTAACATCTGTATATTGTATTGTTGACTCAGGTATATTACTATTATGATTAATATCATTATCATGTGGGAAATAAGGTAGCTAACCATACTGCTTTTCCTTGAACATTGTTTTTTGTTTTTTGTTTTTTGTTTTTTGTTTTTTGTTTTGAAAGGTATAAAATTTTAATCCTTATTAAGAATGATCTTCACTGAATACAAGAGAAGAAGTTTTTTTTATTGATAAGGATACTAAATCGAAACATAATGAAATAAAAAAATATAAAAAAAATTTGAACATTAAAAATGTAAAAAAAATTAAAATCTAACGAAATATTCAGGATATTTTTATTATTTCCTTGAAACATAATTTTTTGGCAACATTAATTCCTTAGCCACATTAATTGCTTAGCTACATCTTTTCCTTAGCTACTGCTTTTCCTTGGACATTTTTTATTTATTTCATAAATAAAATACATGTAAATTTATTTGTTAAAAATACAAATGTCCAAGGAAAAGCAGTAGCTAAGGAATTCATGTGACTCAGGAATTATTTCCTTGAAACATAATTTTTTGACAACTTTAATTCCTTAGCTACATCTTTTCCGTAGCTACTGCTTTTCCTTGGACATTTGTATTTTTAAAAAATAAATTTACATGTATTTTATTTATAAAATGAATAAAAAATGTCCGAGGAAAAGCAGTAGCTAAGGAAAAGATGTAGCTAAGAAATTAATGTGGCTAAGGAATTAATGTTGCCAAAAAATTATGTTTCAAGGAAATAATAAAAATATCCTGAATATTTCGTTAGATTTTAATTTTTTTTACATTTTTAATGTTCAAATTTTTTTATATTTTTTTATTTCATTATGTTTCGATTTAGTATCCTTATCAATAAAAAAAACTTCTTCTCTTGTATTCAGTGAAGATCATTCTTAATAAGGATTAAAATTTTATACCTTTCAAAACAAAAAACAAAAAACAAAAAACAAAAAACAAAAAACAAAAAACAAAAAACAAAAAACAAAAAACAAAAAACAAAAAACAAAAAACAAGAAACAAAAAACAATATGTATAATATGTATAATATGTATAATACTATTTTTTTTTTTTTGTTTATTTAGCATTGGTAAAAAAAAACTAAAAATTTCATTTTATTTTTACATGGTCACCCTTAAAAAACTTATTAAAATACATTTTAATTTTACATTATGCTATGTGAAAAAGAAAACATTTCAAAAATATAACATCCGTCTTATTTTTACATGGTACACTGTAAAAATTCTAATGTATACACAGAAATTAACAAGTTCTCCTTTTTAAATTACATTGTTGGCACTTCGATCCCAACTGTCGTGGTGACCATGTAAAAATAAATATTTTTTTTGGTAAATTTCACAAAAATATTCTCTTTCTATAGAATTCAGAGGATACCATACGTCAGCTGCCATCTTTAATACAAAAAATCAGGTCAGATTTAATTCGGAAATCGGCGACTGACGTAAAAACATTCAACGTTTACATCCAGACGCTTACTTCTTCTCTAAAGAATTGATTGATTTATCAAATTCAGTTTTAAACTACATTTCAAGATATACTGTTTTTTAGTTTACGTTTTCATCCAAATATATTTTGAATTCTGACGTCAGTCACCGATTTCTGAATTGGATTTAACTTGATTCTTTGTATTTGAGATGGCTGCTGACGTAGAGTAATCTTCAAAATTTATTTTTTAAGATCGTTTCAATCTCAACTAATCTTCTTCTTTTTATATTCGTTAATTATTCATCTAAGTTCATAAATACTTCACCGAAGTCATATTTGTTCTGATGAACTTTCGTTTTCGATAAAGAAGTGCACGTTTTTTTTTTAAGTGTTTGCACGTTATTCAGAGTACCATAAGCTTTTTTTACAGTCTTACGTTCTTCTGTTGAACTTCAATCATTTTTTTTATTTAAATCCTACCCGTGTAGGAGACTACAACACGGCCATGCAACGGCCGATGCATGGCGAAATTCTGCCATTAATGGGCCACTCATACGCCGGGCCTGGCGCGTTACACCATTCTTATATTGGCTGCCATTATTGGCCCATTAACATTTGCCAAGATTGGCCCATTAAAATTTGCCAAGATTGGTCCATTAAAATTTGCCAAGATTGGCCCATTATCATTTGCCAAGATTGGCCCATTACTTGCGAAATCAATTATTTTTATAAATAAAAATAAAAAAAAATATTTTTTTTTTCTATTGCATATATAGATTATCGAGTCCAACTTTTTTTATAATAAATGTTTTTTTTTCCTGCCTCTCGCCGGGCGCCAACTCTCGACCGAAAATCTGAACCTACGCTAAACCTATGCTTTAACTAATTGAGCCACGAGTGCGATATATATATTTTGGAAGTTTTTTGTTCTCTTGTAGTAATTAAGTTCACTCGTAGACTTGGTAGATTTTTTTGAAGATGATTATTCAAATACAAATATATTTATTTATTTAATTAATTTTAATGCTCCATTGTTGATTTTTTTTTTCTATTGTCTTGTTTTTTTTTTTGTCAAAAATTAGCTGATGGTTGGTAGCCATTAATGGCCAGCCATGAATTTGCCATGAATTGGCCGATGAACGGTAGCCATGAATGGCCAGCCATGAATTTGCCATAAATTGGCCGATGAACGGTAGCCATTAAATGGCCAGCCATGAATTTGCCATGAATCGGCCGATGAACGGTAGTCATTAAATGGCCAGCCATGAATTTGCCATGAATTGGCCGGTGAACGGTAGCCATCAAATGGCCAGCCATGAATTTGCCATGAATTGGCCGATGAATGGTAGCCATTAAATGGCCAGCCATGTATTTGCCAAGGATCGGCCAATGAACGGCAGCCATTAAATGGCTAGCAATGCATTTACCATGAATTGGCCATTGAATGGCCAGCCAATTAATGGCCAGACGTTGGCCAAGACAAGACTGCCAATCTCGGCAACACAATAATGGACCGATCGTTTGCCAAGTATTTGCCATTAATGGCCCTTGCTTGGCTACCAATCATGGGCTGCCGTTTATCGGCCAGTGTATGGCCGTGTTTCCATGCTTGGCGATTCCTACACGGGTAATAAAATTTCAGTATTAAAGACATATATTTTACATCAGGTGGGGTCAAGTTTAAAATTTGTTTTTTCAATAGTTCAGATTTAATTACATGCGTCAAAAATATATTTTCTTTTTGTCTTTCTGTTATCACATCTTAGAGAATATACTCACAATTAGTGACAATTCCGAATACTTGACACTTTTTTTGAAAAAAAACTTTGTTTTTTGATGTGTAAACATCTTTAGGTGCGGGTTGGGTATGGAGAAAAAGGAAAAAACATAAGGCTTGCGGCCACTAGCATAGTTTTTCGACCAAGTTCTATGCCATAGCGATATGGCAGAAATAGTCCACATATGACGGCTATAAGGCGGCGTTTTAATCGTTTTTTGAAATTGTTTCAGCTGCAACAACTCGCTTAAAAACACATAAAAAATAAATAAAAATATAACCTTTCTTATTTGTTGACAATTTGATATTTTGACAGTTAATCATCCCGTGTAGGAATCGCCAAGCATGGAAACATGGCCATACACTGGCCGATAAACGGCAGCCCATGATTGGTAGCCAAGCAAGGGCCATTAATGGGATATACTTGGCAAACGATCGGTCCATTATTGTGTTGCCAAGATTGGCAGTCTTGTCGTGGCCAACGTCTGGCCATTAATTGGCTGGCCATTCAATGGCTGCCATTCATCGGCCAATTCATGGCAAATTCATGGCTGGCCATTTAATGGCTGCCGTTCATCGGCCAATTCATGGCAAAATCATGGCTGGCCATTAATGGCTACCGTTCATCGGCCAATTCATGGCAAATTCATGGCTGGCCATTAATGGCTACCGTTCATCGGCCAATTCATGGCAAATTTATGGCTGGCCATTTAATGGCTACTGTTCATCGGCCAATTCATGGCAAATTCATGGCTGGCCATTTAATGGCTACCAACCATCAGCTAATTTTTGACAAAAAAAAAAAAAACAAGACAATAGAAAAAAAAAATCAACAATGGAGCATTAAAATTAAATGAATAAATAAATATATTTGTATTTGAATAATCAACCTCCAAAAAGACTACCAAGTCTACGAGTGAACTTAATTACTATTTACTACAAGAGAACAAAAAACTTCCGAAATATATCTATCGCGCTCGTGGCTCAGTTAGTTAAAGCATACACGGAGAGAAATCCGCAGCAAATATTACTGTAGTGGTATCGTAAAAATCATAGCTGACGTCATTAAAGCGACTAATTCCCACTTATTATAATGATTATTATTATATTTCATCTAAATTTTTTACTGTAGTCTACCGGAATTTTTGGAAGTCTTGAGTTAATGGTATAGTTTATGCCAGAAATTACTGTAGTGTACAGCAGGTTTTCCCGCCAGATGACACGAATATTTATTGGAAATCAAGTGTGTTCCTAACCTCTTCTAAAAAAGTTTATTGTTTTTATTTTATTCATGAATCTAAATAAAAATGCGGTGAAACACATGAAAATTATAAAATGGTTTATTTTTTTAAAATTAATAAACACGTTACATTTTTATTTTGATGTTTAAACAATAAGGTTTTATTTAATTTTTTGTGTTGTTTTTTTGTTTTGTTTTGATTAAAATTACTGTAGTGTAGTAGGAAATTCTAGTCGATCCTGGTGGCCTCCCCACGCAACTTCTCAATTTCCAGTAGGACTACAGTAAAATTTGTTTGATACTCTACAGCATCATTTGCTGCGGATTTCTCTCCGTGTAGGTTTAGTGTAGGTTTAGGTTTTCGGTCGAGAGTTCGCGCCCGGCGAGAGGCAGAAAAAAAAAAACATTTATTATAAAAAAAAACAGAGTTGGACTCGATAATCTATATATGCAATTGAAAAAAAAAATATTTTTTTTATTTTTATTTATAAAAATAATTGATTTCGCAAGTAATGGGCCAATCTTGGCAAATGTTAATGGGCCAATAATGGCAGCCAATATTAGAATGGTGTAACGCGCCAGGCTCGGCGTATGAGTGGCCCATTAATGGCAGCCCATTAATGGCAAAATTTCGCCATGCATCGGCCGTTGTAGTCTCCTACACGGGATTATACATATGTACTATACATGTGTAAATATAAACAAACAAATTTATTAATAACGCTAACCATTGTTGTTGTATTTTTTTAATGTTGGCTGTATTCAAAAAAACTAATGTAAAGTTAGCGGTTCTCTGCTGAAAATGCTGCGTGCAGCATTTTATCAACATAGTCCTCAGCGGCCATTTTCTAGTAAATTTTTAGTGAGCTATAGTGACACACCCGAGTAGAAATTCAGGTCAGGTTCGGATCAAGCCCTGATCAGGCTTGCCTGATTTCAAATCCAATCTGGATCCAGATACTGGATCCGAACCTGATCAGGGTGTAACGCTTTTTCGTAAGGTTTGGATCCAGAATGGATCAGGATACCTGATCAGGCTGTAGTAAAGATACATGATCCATAATGGATCCAGATACTGGATCCGAACCTGATCAAGATGTAACGCTTTTTCGTAAGGTTCGGATCCAGAATGGATCAGGATACCTGATCAGGCTGTGGTAAAGATACATGATCCATAATGGATCCAGATTCCGGATCAAAACTGGATCAGGATACATGATTTATTAAAAAAAAAAAAAAAAAATTAATAATTTCAAATTTATTTTTTTTTTAATTTGAAATCTAACGCTTAACAGAATACAGATAAACTTTATTATTACAAACTGACCTAATTGATAATTTACCTAACTAATTATTGCTACGACCGGGGTTCGAACCCTTCGACACGGGATTACAACGCTAGTACTTGACACGCTCGGCCATTGAGGCATTCGATAATTCGTACTAACTTTTTGTCTTCATAGGTTCTACAAATTGCCTGATCAGGATAGCATCAGGCCATCTCTATTTTATCCTTAATAGGGATAGCCTGATCCATTCTGGAACAAGACTGGATCAAGAAAAAATTATTTGAAAAAAAAATAAATGCAATAATTTTTTCTTGATCAAGATTTGATCCAGAATGGATCAGGCTACTCTATTAAGGATAAAATACAGATAGCCTGATGCTATCCTGATCAGGCAATTTGTAAAATTCAAAGACGCAAATTTGATACTTGTTTCTTCATCCATTTTGGATCCAGCTAGCCTTACTCTATCCTTAATAGAGTAGCCTGATCCATTCTGGATCAAATCTTGATCAAGAAAAAATTATTTGAAAAAAAAATAAATGCAATAATTTTTTCTTGATCAAGATTTGATCCAGAATGGATCAGGCTACTCTATTAAGGATAAAATACAGATAGCCTGATGCTATCCTGATCAGGCAATTTGTAAAATTCAAAGACGCAAATTTGATACTTTTTTCTTTATCCATTTTGGATCCAGCTAGCCTTACTCTATCCTTAATAGAGTAGCCTGATCCATTCTGGATCAAGACTGGATCAAGAAAAAATTATTTGAAAAAAAAATAAATGCAATAATTTTTTCTTGATCAAGATTTGATCCAGAATGGATCAGGCTACTCTATTAAGGATAAAATACAGATAGCCTGATGCTATCCTGATCAGGCAATTTGTAAAATTCAAAGACGCAAAATTTGATACTTTTTTCTATATCCATTTTGGATCCAGCTAGTTTTATTTATTCTAGAGTAGCCTGATCCTCTGGATCAAATCTTGATCAATAAAAAATTATTTGAAAAAAAAATAAATTCCATAATTTTTTCTTGATCAAGATTTGATCCAGAATGGATCAGGCTACTGGGGATAAAATACAGATAGCCTGATGCTATCATCAGATTCAGGCCATTCCTACTCTATCTTTAATAGGGTAGCCTGATCAATCCAGATCAGAGACTTGATCAAGATGAAATTATTCAAAAATTGAATAAATTTAATACTTTTATCTTGATCAAGTCCTGATCCGAGACTATCTATTAAGAGAAAAAGATGTAGTTGCCTGATCCAGGCTTGATCAGGATGTGATAGAGTTACTTGAATAGGGATAGCCTTACGATATCCTGATCAGGCCTGGATCAGTGTTCAGGCTATCCTGAACAAGTTTCTACTCGGGCAAGTGCTATGGCATAGAACTTGGTCGGAAAACTATGCTAGTGGCCACATGCCTATAGAATTTAGACGTCAGATCCGGTAATGGATCTGGGCAGGAATCCATTTTCTGTCAGTCTACATTGCGCCTTGCAGTGCCATGGTAATCGGTCGGAAACCGTTACCATCAGGCGTTTTGTAGTATAGAATATTCTAAATTTAAATGCGAGTATTTATATATTTATTTCTTTATACATATATATATGCCGTTGTATATATTAATATACAAGTATTTTATTTGTATTTATTGGTTATGCTTGCATTTGCTAGGCGAAGTAAAGTTCATATTGTACATATATATACATGCATATGCAAGTATTTTTCATTTACAAGGTTATTATACCTATTACTATTGTGTATATAAAATAATATTTCCTAAACTTAAAACAAAATATTGTATTTTTATTTATTTATTTATTTATTTATTCAATTCCAAGTTACCCAGCGGCGTAGTGCCATTATAGGGAACAGAGTAAAATTGCTTAGAGCAATTTATTTCATATACAATTAATATTACAAGTTTATATAATCAATTTGTTGTATTAATATAAATGATTAATTAAAATTGAGTATCACTAGGTCTAAAAAGTATAATATATATATTTTGACTTAAATGCTAGATGAATTGACAATATTGTATGTCTATTTTCTGGATAGTTTGACACAGTCAAGTATAAAACTCGGCGAGATGGTATTGAAATCCATTATCCTATTGAATAGTGATGTTTTACGACATACCTCGTTCGTGAGGTTTACCATATTATGTAAGGGCAGCTGAGATGATGACACACAAGGACCAGATATTGTGCAGAAAGGCGATACATTGCGCAATTTGGTGGATAGTATTCTTACCCTAACATCAGATAATAATTCAGGACAATCCACTGCACCAGTTAGTAGTTTGATAAAAAATATAATTATTATTGTGTCACGATGTATCGAGGTTTTGGTCATGTCCGCCAGTTGAATCAGGGTGTCATCATCACATCCTCTATCCAGAACTAGAGCTTGTGTTCTATATAATAAATATTTAATGAACCTACGTTGGACTTTGTTGATAAGCTGTTGTTTTTTTGTCCTTAACGCATATACTACAAGGCAATAGTCAAGTTTCGATTTTACAAAAGAGTTGTACAGTGCTTTGATCGAAGTTGGGTTCTTAAATGACTTTGCTAAACGAAAAACAAGACCTAATGAGGACATAGCCGATTTTACTACATGTTCAACCTGAGAATTAAATAATAGCCTGTCATCAAATACAACTCCTAGATCAGTTATGAGTTTAGTACGCGTTAACATATTACCATGAACAAAATAATCAGATATCAGTGGGTGATAGGATCTACTATATGACATCACATTACACTTAGATATATTAACTTTTAGATCATTAACCTCACACCAGTTAACAAATTGGCTGGGATTTTTTTGAAGATGTTGACAATCATAAGTAGACCTTATAGGTAGGTACAATTTAACATCATCAGCATAGAGTAATGAGTAGCAAGACAGTCTTTCGGCTAGGTCATTGATGTAGATATTAAACAGCAATGGACCCAAGTTTGAGCCTTGAGGTACACCCGATGTAGGTGTGTACGGTGCTGATAATATGCCATTAATACAGACATAACAGCAGCGATCAACAAGATAAGACCAGATTGTATTTATTAAATTACGAGGCAAATTAATTGCTATTAGTTTGGAGACGAGTGTTAACCAGTTTATCTTGTCAAAGGCCTTCGTCATGTCTGTATATATCACATCAACCTGTATGCCTTTATTTACATGAGACATAACAAACTGCGTAAACTCTACAAGGTTAGAGCAGGTACTGCGCATGGGTGTAAAGCCATGCTGATTAGGAGATAAGAATGGATAAAAATAAGACATAATAACCTTGTAGAGCAATTTTTCGAAAAGTTTAGAGCATACAGGAAGAAGTGATATTTGTCTGTAATTTCCAACAAGTAATTGATTACCTGTTTTAAATAGCGGTTTGACTATAGATTTTTTCCAACACGTAGGATATATTCCAGTAGAAAGAGATAGATTAAATATAATCTCCAACGGATGTATGAGTGCATCCGGACAAGCTCTTATTAAAGACCCGGGCAGATTATCGAAGCCTGATGTATGGCTATTTTTAACATTTAAAATTTCACGTGCTATATCCTCAGAAGTTATGTAAGCTAGTTGGTTAGTAATAGGGCATTGTGACATGACATTAACGAAGTTTAAATTGCTGTAATTGTTGGGCTTATTGAATATGCTTGAGAATTGTGTAGCAAATGCATTTGTTATTTCTTGTAGATTATATACTATGTTATCGTTTATGAGTATACAGCTTATTGTATTAGACTGACTCAATTTACTATTAATAAAATTCCAAAATTGCCTAGGATTTGTACTTATATTATTCTCTAGATTATAATTATATCTAGCAAAGTCTTTACGCAGTAGATCTTTAACAGCTGTTGTAATATCTCTAATTCTTGTACTAATTGACTTTGATTTATTGTTCTTATTAACTTTTAAATACTTATGCTTAATCCTAATGAGTGCTATTAGTTCGGCAGAGTACCAGCATGGATAAGTTGAAGCTTTGTAAGGACGCTGTGGTGGATGATAGTTATTGTTAACTAGCTTAAAGAATGTATTATAAAAAATATCACAGAGATGATCAACTGAAAACATACTGTTACTCACGCTGAACAAACTATCCCAATTTAAAGATCTTAGGTCGTACTTGAATTTCTCTAAATCTAGGTATTTTATCTTATAATTAGTTGATGAGATTTTTGATACAGAACAATCATTAGGTGTAGATTGATGTTTAGCAATATTTACAAGTAGAGGAGGATGATAGTCATCCTGAGGAACTAATGCATCAGCTGGTGAGATTAAACAGGTTAAATTAGAAATGAATATAAGATCTAGAATTTTTCCATGAGAATTAAGAATAGTATTAAGCTGTTGTAGATTCAATGTGGACATAAATAGAGAAATAATAGAGTAAAGTTTACTATGTGCAGATGGTAACATGTTGTTGAACTCTGGTAAATTGAAATCACCAGCAATGATCAAGTGGCAATTAAATTTAGTTAAATATTCCTGAAACAGTTTAATGAATTTAGAGAATATTGTCTTATTGCTATTTATGATATCAGGAGGAATGTAGATAACAAAAATACGATATGCTGAGCCATAGTAATCCCTAGCGAAAATGGCGACACCGATCCGACACCAGTCCGACAGTCGGTTTGTGCACTGATCTCATACAAAAACGACACAAAACCGACACACGACTATAAGAATTTCTAAGTCACAAAAATAAATAGTAAGAAGCATTTAAAAAATAAAATATTATGTCTGAAAATTTCTAAATAATATTTTTATAATTTAAGACACATTAGAATTTTTTTTAAATAATTTTTTTATTGAAAAAACTCAATTCTGTTTATGTATTAAAAGTGAGGTTAGCTGTCAGAATCATCTGTACACGACTGTGAGATTTTACAATTCTCACACAATTCCGACACAATTCCGACACACGACTGTGAGAATTGTAAATCCGACACAATTCCGACACAAATCCGACAGACGTACGACAGTATATTTTTATTTTGTATTTAATATAAAAAAAGAGCATTTTATTAATAAAAATTTTTGTTCAATATTAAAGTTATAATATTTTAATAATTTTAGGCATATTAGATTTTTTTATTCTGAATAAATTTTGATAAAAAAAATAATTGGAATCGTCTGTGAGAATTTGCGATTTGCAAAAATTTTTGTTTAATAATAAAATTATAATCTTTTAATAATTATAGGCATATTAGATTTTTTAATTAGAAAATGATCATTTTTTGGTTTTTTTTTCAAAACTAATACATTTAATCAGTTTCCCACGTATTTGGTATTTTTGTAACTCGAATTCTCACAGACGATTCCAATTATTTATTTTGTCAAAATTTATTCAAAAAAAAAAATCTAATATGCCTAAAATTATTAAAATATTATAACTTTAATATTGAACAAAAATTTTTATTAATAACATATTAAATACAAAATAAAAATATACTGTCGTACGTCTGTCGGATTTGTGTCGGATTTACAATTCTCACAGTCGTGTGTCGGAATTGTGTGAGAATTGCAAATTCTCACAGACGATTCCCATTATTTATTTTGTCAAAATTTATTCAAAAAAGAAAATCTAATATGCCTAAAATTATTAAAATATTATAACTTTAATATTGAACAAAAATTTTTATTAATAAAATGCTCTCTTTTTATATTAAATACAAAATAAAAATATACTGTCGTACGTCTGTCGGATTTGTGTCGGAATTGTGTCGGAATTGTGTGAGAATTGTAAAATCTCACAGTCGTGTACAGATGATTCTGACAGCTAACCTCACTTTTAATACATAAACAGAATTGAGTTTTTTCAATAAAAAAATTATTTAAAAAAAATTCTAATGTGTCTTAAATTATAAAAATATTATTTAGAAATTTTTAGACATAATATTTTATTTTTTAAATGCTTCTTACTATTTATTTTTGTGACTTAGAAATTCTTATAGTCGTGTGTCGGTTTTGTGTCGTTTTTGTATGAGATCAGTGCACAATCCGACTATCGGCATTTTCGCTAGGGATCCAGGTAAATGCCAAGTATATCAATTTCAATGATATCAGTAATTTTTTCCGGTAGGTTACATGTATATTATTAAACTTGTTAAGTTTTATTGCACAGAGCACACCACCACCTTTAGATTTATACTCCAAGTGTCTATCTGCTCTGAAAACAACAAAATAATTACTATCAAAATAGTGATAGGAAGAAATACCTGGTTCAAGCCATGACACAGTAATAAGAATAATGTCATAGTTGAGTGCTAGAGAATTTAAATAAGTATCCATAAATTTATTTTTAATACTCCTAGTATTTTGATAAAATATATTAAACATATTCCCAGTAGTATCCAAAGGTTGAGTAGCATGTATATAATTAGTTGTAGAGCTGAAAGAGCTGGAAGAGAAAGATGATGTAGACACAGGTGAACAAGTTGATAAAGAGGAAGTTACAGGCTTTATTTTAAAAATACTATTAATATTATGATAATTATTATTATTGTTATTATACAATAATTTCAAGTTTCTTGTTGTTGTTGTTGCATTGATTATTGACGATTGTTGACAACCTTGAAGACACCGTTGACAAATCTCACTCGAGCATTGGTTACGCCATCTTGTGTCAGCTGATCTGTCAGCTGTCGCCGCTGGGCTAATTGAGCAGGTGTGAAATCCTGCGATATCACGATTTTGCTCATCCAGTTTGTTAATTGCTTTGCCTTTTTCAACACCAAGAACTTCTGCACAAATATGTCTTTATAAAAAGTACTGTTGAATTTTATTTTGGTCATTCTGGGCTTTGTAAGAGTACCAGAATAAAGATGTATGCGTGAGGAGTTTACTTTAACAGTGCCAATATTGGTGTAAGTCTCAAGTACTGTATCTATAAGTTGATCAACCTTACCTCGATCACTCAGGACACGTTGTGTAACAGTAATGTTTTCTTTTGTATCTTCAGGTATGCCGAATACTATGATATTTGGCATACGTTCAATTAGTTGTTTACTGTTGTTGGCATCATCTGACAGGTGTGTAATTTGAGTGGTGTGCTCAACAATATTTTTAGAATTATTATTAACTTTTTGATTCAGAGCAACAATATTATCATTTGCATCACGTAGTTCGGTGTCAATGGCTGCAAATTTTTTATTAACTGAAGCAGTAAATGTTGTTAATGCATCCACAATATTATTAAGTTTGATTGATTGTTGTTCCACAATATTATTAAGTTTGATTGATTGTTGTTCAATTAGAGTTTTTATTTGGTCAAGTGTAACATCACTAACAGGAGTATTATTGCCTGTTGTGTTAACAGAAACATTTTTTCTAGGACGACCAATGGGTTTACGATCACTAACAGTACTTGATGCACCAGCTAATAATTTGTTAATTTCTTGAGACATTGTAGTAGTGTTAGATTGTTGCATTTTACTCATCAAAGAAGTGTCTGTATCAGTTGTGTTGTTGACACCAAGATCGAGTGACAAGCTACGCCGTGCTGGTGATCTTATAATAGACATTTTGTCTATATGTATACAAACAAGTAAGAACAGCTGTTCAAATTATGTAGTAGTGACCTCTTGTATGGTTATTATCAAGTAAGCAGCGCTGTACATCACATTGTGTAACTACGGATAAGTACAGCTGATTGAATAACACTGTGGTGACCTCTGGTTAAGCAAAGACTATGTCGATATGATGTATTACCACTTTAACCACAACTATCCCCAGGTCAAGGAGATGATGCAAGCCACGCTATAATGAGACACAGTATAAGACCCGGTAACACTTTATTATATATGTATCCTTTTTTTTTTTTTTTGTTCTAAATTGAGCACACTATGGATTACTTGATAAAATCAGTAATTATTATCTGATAAAATCAGTATTAATTACACTTTAATATGTTCATAATGTTTGATCCACAATCTGATGCAACAATGATCGTTGATTTTTCACTTCTGTAGACGTATATTTCACTATATATAGACGTATATCGGATAATCAAATTGATTATCTTTAGAGTCTTATTGGACACTTTGGAGTAGCACCGTTATATTGGCATAGACTTGGTGATTTATTTATTTTATATTTTTCTTTTCTTTTTTTTTTTTTTTTTTTTTTACTTTATACCGAACTTAAAGACTCGTGATAGGTTATGTACACGTGTAATATCACCCAAGTAGAACAAACCCAATAAATATCAAATAATTAATAGAAACCCGTTGAGAAAATTACTAATATTAATTAAGCAGGTATACGCGCACACTTTGATGTGATTTATTTTAAATAATATGAAATACTATTAATAAAAATCAGCAAAATTGTAAGATGAATATAAGAGACGGTGTGAACCGTGCGGCGTCGTACCAGACATGATTATATGATTATATTTTATATTATTATATGATAATAATTTATTTATAATATTGACTAATTTCCTGTTTTAAAAAAAGAGAATGAGACATTGATGTGTTAGTTTGAAAAAAAATTATTATTGTAATTGTACAATAATTTTACAATATAATTTATTTATACTTTTTTAATCAAAGTAAAGGAAAAATGGTATACTTGATATTTATAATTATTAAGTTTATAATAGTGTATTAAAAAAGGTACTTTTTAGTTTAAAAAATAGATTTTGGTTCAAACTAAAAAGTACCTTTTTTAATAAGTATAATATATTACATATTAAAATACACATTGATATTCAAAGTTTCAATATCGATATTATTAGGATTCAACTATATATCGTCGCATTAAAGGATGAAGGGCGTAAGTGCCATTTTTGAAAATTTTTTTTTTATTAAAGGAAAAAGGGCGTAAATACAAATTTATTTATTTTTGAGTTTTTCATGTAATTTCAAAGCTTAAAAAAAAAAAAAGGAAAAAGGGCGTAACAACCTTTGATAAAAGATGAAAGGCGTATGTCCAGGGACTTACGCCTTTTTTCCGTTATCAAAATAATTTTTGATAAAAGATGAAGGGCGTATTTCCAATTTTATTTTCAATTTATTCAAAGGCAGTGTACTTAGACTGATCATTTATTTATTGATAATTATGAATAAATAATCAATAATTTAAAAACACTACCTTTGAATAAATTGAAAATAAAATTGGAAATACGCCCTTCATCTTTTATCAAAAATTATTTTGATAACGGAAAAAAGGCGTAAATCCTTGGACATACGCCTTTCATCCTTTATAAAAGGTTGTTACGCCCTTTTTCCTTTTTTTTTTTAAAGCCTTAAAATTAGATGAAAAACCCAAAAATTAATAAATTTGCACTTACGCCCTTCTTCCTTTAAAATTGACGTTTTTGGCACTTACGCCCTTTATCCTTTAATGCGACGATATTATATTTCATCTGTCGATATTCATGATTTTAAATTATTCAAGTTCGTTGAACATACTGAATGCGAGATAGTGTTATGTATTATAGTTTGGGAACTGAACTATCGAGGTGCTGTAATATATGTTACACGGCGTCGAGGGGCTATTCACGGCCAGATTTAGTGACACCATGACTACATAATGTAGTCAAAAAAGACAAATACTACACCTACTACACCTTATAATAACTACAATAACTACACCTTGACTACAACAACAAAATATAATGAGTACAATACTACAATGACTACACCATTTACTACAATAACTACACTGTTCACTACATTTTTTGAGTTTTTATTATTATTATTGATATTTTTATTAATATTATTAACACTATCATATGATACACAATATTGTTTAATAATAATGATGATTATTATCATTAATATTATTATTATAATATAATGGAATTATTTATGAGGGATTATGATATAATGAAATTTAATTTATTGGAATGTATTTATTTTCTTTATCGATACATTTAATAAACTTTCAATAATATTAAATAATATTTAATATTAAATTAAATTAGTATATTCATATAAATATTATTCTATATATATAGATATATAAATATACGTAAAAAATATTATACTATAGTGTTATTATCAAGAAAATATATATATTTTTTTTTAATTTTCATTGAAAATATTGTTTTATTTCTAGAACTGTGATCTTACTTTTTTTTTTTTATTTATCTTTTATTTTTTCTTTATTATTATTTTTTACTTAGCCGCTAGACTTTTTACTTAGTCTCCGCCCAGGTAGATACTGAGCATCCGTTCGACGTCGATTCGAAGTCGAATTTCGAGCTCGGAGCTCGATCCGACGTCCGTACGTATGTCGGTAAGACGTCGAAACGTTACGCTAAAGTAGCTTGGACGGACGTCGGAATTTGAGCTTGGATCAAGGTCGAAAAAAGCTCGATTCGACGTTGATCCAGAGGGAGCTCTAATATAATTCTGTGAGTGGGATTGAGGGCAAGAAGTTCTCATTGAAGGAACCTTAATAGTAAGTTGAATAACTAATTAACGTTAATATAATAATTAATTTATGAATTTGTTGTCCGATTGATTATTTTTTCCGTCTATTATTATTTAAAATTCGGAGAATAGCTGTAATTCACTGTTATTGCAGAGGAATTTTATTATTTATTGATTTATTTATATTAATTTTTTCGTTAGTATTTGAATTTATTAAAAATAAACTGTATTAATTTTATCTGTCAAATACATAAATAAAATGACAAAGGACATCAGCAGCTAAGGAAATAATGTGGCTAAGGAATTATGTTTTTTGCAACATTAATTCCTTAGCTACATCATTTCCCTAGCTACTGCTTTTCCTTGGACATTTTTATTTTTTAAAAATAAAATTACATGTATATTATTTATTCAATAAATTAATATGTCAAAGGAAAAGCAGTAGCTAAGGAAAAGATGTAGCTAAAGAATTAAAGTTGCTAAAAAATTATATTTTAAGCAACATTATTTCCTTAAAACATAATTCTTTGGCAATCTTAATTCCTTAGCTACATCTTTTCCTTAGCTACTGCTTTTCCATGGACATTTTTATTTATTTTATAAATAAAATACATGTAAATTTTTTTTTTTTTAATAAAAATGTCCAAGGAAAAGCAGTAGCTAATCAAAAGATGTAGTTAAGGAATTGAGGTTGCCAAAGAATTATGTTTGAAGGAAATAATGTTGCTTGAAAAATAAATTTTCGGCAACATTCATTTCTTAGCTACATCTTTTCCTTTGCTACTTTTTTTTTTTAGTATTTCAATAACTGATTTGACAAATAAAATGAATATTATTCATTTTAATTAATTGAAATACCAAGGAATAAAATAAATCGAAATAAATGAATTAATCAACAATAAAATCCTATTGCAGTAATAAAGAATGATTATTTATTAAATATTCAATAATGATAAATGCATAAATTAGCCCAGATTAGACAAGATTTAATTTCTAAATTAATTCTCATATTATCATTATTATGTTAAATTAAATTGTTCATTTAAATTCATATAAAAGTTCTCGCAATGAGAACCCTTTGTCTCTCAATTTTACTTACAGAATTGTATCAGGCCTCCCTCTGGATCGACGTCGAATCGAGCGTTTTTTGCGTAACGTTTCGACGTCAATCCGAGCTCGATTTTCGACATCAGCTGGATGTTGACCGTTGGAAATCGACTTAGATTTCTACCTGGGCGTTATAGCCAAATATATTTTTATTAGCTTAATTTTCTCCTCAGCTACATCTTTTCCTTAGTCTCAATTATAGCCAATCATATTTTTATGGGCTTAATTTCCCCCTCAGCTTCATCTTTTCCTTAGCTAAAGTTTTTCCTCAGCTACATTTTTTACTTACCGCTTAATCTTTCCCAAGTGGGAAAAATATATTTATTAGAAATATAAAATAAGTTTAATTTATATTCAAAGTATAAGTGATTCAAATTTAATTAATGTTTTAAAAAATATCAATTACATTTAATTTACATGTAATTTATATGTAATCTATATCTATACGAAAAGTAAATTTTATTTCATATTTTAAAAAATATAAATTATATTTGAAGTATAGCTAAATTTTTTTTTTGGAATGTCAAAAAAAAAAAATTTTAAGCAAATTTATTTTATGTTTTGATAAAATATAAAATATATCCACCTTTTGTATAGATATAGATTACATATAAATTAAATGTAAATTATATATAAATTAAATTTAATTTATATTTTTTAAAACATTAATTAAATTTAATTCACATATATTTTAAATATAAATTCAATTTATTCTATATTTTCAATAAATATATTTTTTTCACTTGGGTTTACTTAGTCTCAATTATAGCTAAACACACAATATCTACATAATTTTACAAGCTTAGTTTTTCCCTCAGCTACATCTTTTCCTTAGCTATATTTTTACTCAGTTTTAATTCTAGTCAAACAAACAATACCTACATATTTTTACCAGCCAAAATATTTTACTTAGCTACATCTGTTCCTTAGCTCTATTATAATATCAATTACGAATTAAACTACCACTAATACCAGAAAAATATCGATAACTCGAGAAATATTCGGAATATATTATAAAATTTTATTTGAACTTTTTTTTCTACTTGATCATTTTTATCAATCGTTATTATAAACTTAAAAAAAAATCGATATATCGAAATTTTAAAATCATTGATTATTGAAAATTACTGAACAACAATAATTCTATGGAAATAAAAAAAAATAGAATAAAAACAAACAATATTTTCATAAATGAATGAAAAAAATTTGTTTAAATGAGTACTTATTATCATTTTGTTTTTTTTTTTTCAAATTTCAAGGTTTTTTTTTTTGCTTCAAAAAATATTGCTTATGGCAGAAAAAGTCCATTATGCGGGCGATAGAGTTTTGGTAGACGCATTTTTTGAGCCTAAAACGAAGTCTCTATCTTGATTTTTTTTACGAGTTATTGCTGGCGCCGCTTTTCGTTTTTTTGATTAATCTCTTAGATTATGAGTTATCAGTTAATTAAAATAAAGAACATACATGTTTAGTGAAAACAATAAAAATTATTATATGGTTGAATAAAAAATACTGCACAATTTAATAAATATTCTTATATATATAATAAAAATTATCATGTACACATATAAAAGTTAGCATAGACTTAAATATTTTTTACTATATAGCTTTGTAAAAATTCTGGTTGTGGGGCGAAATAACACAAAGATGGCCGACTGATTGAACAAATGATTGAATTGTCGAGTGATTTCAAGCATTTCTACAGCCTCATCTGTTGAAGCTAGGTATAGGGTTAAGCGAGGTTTATTGTTAGTTATTTATTTCGCAACAATTTATCAAGAATAACTTTTTTCTATTTAACAATTAGTTTTCGAGTTTTGAGCGTGTAAACAGAAAAGAAAAAATGTTGCCGGGAATTGATTGCTATTCTCCGTGAATCTAGCACAAACTGCCCAACTTAACACTAAAAATGTCCAACTTTTAAATAAAATTTGTAATAAAATTTAGTAAATTCTAAAACCGGTAGTGGGTAAATTCTCAGCCTGCTAAAATTTACTTGTGAGTGTCGTGAGTTTAGTCATTTTTTTAAACAGAAATTACAATAAAATTGTGTAAATTTTATGGTTTAGTAGTGTATATAGTCAATGGCCAGATTTTTTACATAATTTTATTGTAAAAATTATGTATCAATATACGAATAATTCTTATAAATGACGGGGGAACGCAGTTTTTACTATTTATTTTGTAATTTTTTCTTTTACTTTTGTAATTTTTAGTTAAAATTTCTCTCAGTGTACTTATTCAGAAAAAAAAAAATGTCTTTTTTTTTTTAATTTCAAGGACTTTTTTTTTGCTTGAAAAACTATTGCTTATGGCCGAAAAAGTCCACGATGCGGGCTCTAGAGTTTTTGTAGACGAATTTTTTCAGCCTCAAACGAAATCTTTATCTTGATTTTTTTTACGAGTTATTGCTGGCGCCGTTTTTTTGCGCCATTGAAAAATTTTTGTATAAACGTCTGTCTTTTTTTTATTTGGTTGCTAAACCATTTTGAAGGAATAGAATATAATAAAGAAATTTCTGAAGCTCATCGCAACCTTCGTAACTTATACTCTCAGATTCATAGTTTAGATGATATTAAATTTGGGAAAGGAAGAAAAACCATTATTCACAGGAGGAAAGTTCATGATGATTTTTAAAGAGTTTTAGAGGCGCTTTTTTGAGTTATGAACAAAGTCTCTAAGTTTAGTGGTTCAAAAGTTATAGACTTTTGTTTTTTTTGGTTGATAAAATCAATACTGCGGCTGAGTCTATGGCTCCTAGCCTCCGTAAAAAAAAAAAAATTGGGTGGTTTTTATTACAAGATTATTAACATATATTGAAATCGTTATTGTGAAAAAGAGCCCAATTTTTAAAATTTTTTCATTTTTATCCAGCGAATTATTAAACTTTATACTTTAAAATTTTGACATATCTTTTTGAATATTCTTGAAGATATGATAAATAAAAAGCAGATAAAAAACTGAGGCTTTTTGAGGACATAAATCGTAAATTTATGTTTTGTTTTTATTTAATATTCATTTAATAATAAATTCATTAATTTGTTACTTGTAATAGCTAGATTTAGAGATATTCAATTTAATAGTCACAGGTAGATAACTTGCATGTTAGATTCGATGAATTCAACTTTTTATTTTTTTTTTTCAAGTATCAATTTTGTTACAAAAATCAATTGGCGACTGTTGTTGTCGTGTAAACCAAGATGTCGACGAAAATGCAAGAAAGCAAAGAAGACATCTTTCTGAAGTAATCTGTCTCTTTCATTTTTTATTATAGTAAGTTGAAATGGAATATTGAATCTAACATCCCAGGTAGGAAGTGACGACGGGCACAAGCCTGGGACAAGCCTGATTACCCGGCTCTCGGGCCTGTGTCAGGCCTGAGACACAAGCCTGTGTCAAGTCTGGAATGTTCACGATGTATTTGCTGGTGTCGGACTAGTGTATCGGGCTTGACACAGGCCTGTGTTCACAGTCTTGTATTCCCAGGCTTGACACCGGTTCGCAACAAAAATTATAAAAAAATATAAATAAACAGTTATTATTAATTTATCAAGTTGACATAATTATTTTTTACGCGATACAATTTGAATTAACGATAATTATATGAACGAAAATAAACGACGTAACGGGGGATCGATCCTAGGTCACTCAAGTGGAACTACAATGCTCTATCAAGTCAACCACCGGGGTATTAATGAAAGAGTCAGTCAAAATTTTTTATATGAATGAATTTATTCGAGAGTCAATTCACAGTCCTTGTAAAAGCCTGGCACGATAGTCAAAACCTAATAATTTTTATTTAAAATTTCTATTTACAATTTATTGATCTACTTAATATAATTTTTTTTTTTAATTGAATATATGCACAAGTCAAGTCCCGGTGGGGAATCTTGCAGGCACCAACTTGATTTCTAAACCTTGTGTCCCAAGTTTGTGTCGAGCCTGTTACGATGGTCTGACTCTAGGCTCACACAAAGCCTTGGAAATCAGTCTTGTGTCAAGATTGGATTTTAAGTTTGACACAAGCTTGGTATACCAAGCGTAAACATGACATTTATTTCGATTCATCAGGCATTATAATTGTGTCAAGCCTGTACTTTTTTGTTTTACCCGGCTTCACACGAGCCTTGTGTCAAGCTCGTTTTATCAAGCTTGACACGAGACTTGACTTGTGCATATATTCAATTAAAAAAAAAAAAAATTATAATATTTAAATCTACATATAGAGTGTAAATAGAAATTTCAAATAGCAATTACTAGGTTTTGAGTATCGTGCCAATCTGTTACAAGGACTGTGTATTAAGTCTCGAATATATCTTTAATTCATATCAAAATTTTTTGTGAGTCTGTTATGAATACCCCGGTGGTTGACGTGATAGAGCATCGGAATTCCACGTGAGAGACCTAGGATCGATCCCCCAGTACGCCGTTTATTTTCGCTCAAATTATTATCGTTAATTCAACTTGGATCGTGTAAATAATAATAATGTCAAAAATAATAAATTAATAATAATAGTTATTTATATTTATTTATAATTTTTTTTGCAAGACTGTCTCAAGCTTGGATTCAAAGCTTGTGTCAAGCTTGGATTCGAAGCTTGACACAAGCAAATACATGGTTATCATTCCAGGCTCTTACCAAGCTTGACACACGCTTGGAATCCAAGCTTGACACAAGCTTCGAAGCCTGGAATCCAAGCTTGACACAAGCTTGTCCCAATCGTCGATTCCTACCTGGGTGTGAGGCTTCGTAAAACGGGCTTGACACAAGACTCGTGTGAGGCCGGGGAAAACAAAAAACACAGGCTTGACACAGGCTTGGATTATTGAGGCCTGTGTGAGGCCGGTTAAAGACAACGGGGACAGTCTTGTGTCAAGAAGGCTGTGTGAGGCCGGGAAAAGGACAGGTGGCGTAAAAATTAAAAAAACTAAGTCCATTATTTTGAACCTGGAAAAACTAGACGAAACTAGTCAATAAATAAAAATGACAACGGACGCTCATGGAAGCCAGAATAAACGATAAGTCACGTTCCGCATCCCTGGAGCGCTTGGGCCTGACCCGAGTGGAAATTTTGGTCTGATTCGGATCCGATTTGGATCAGGTTTACCTGATATAAGGTCCGATTCGGACCCGGATGTAACGCCGGTAGAGATCTGGATCGGATCAGGGAACACGGATCCGGTTGTAATAAAGACCCCTTAGCAAAATCGGATTGCAAAATGCATATCCAGCATAGATCCGAATTTATACTTAAACCGGATCCGAATTGATACTTAAACCGGATCCGAATTTATATTTAAACCGGATCCGAATTTATACTTAAACTCGATCCGAATTTATACTTAAACCGGATCCAAATTTATACTTAAATCGGATCTGAATTTTGATTTAGAAAAAAAAAAATTATTCTTTTTGGAAAGCCGGATCCGGTTAGCCTTAGCCATAACGGATCCGAAAAAGGTCAGGAAACTTGGATCCGGATTACCTTAGCCATACCGGATCCAAAGCCAGACTCAATTTCCATTCAGGGAGTTTCGTCCCGTGTAGGAATCGCCAAGCATGGAAACACGGCCATACACTGGCCGATAAACGGCAGCCCATGATTGGTAGCCAAGCAAGGGCCATTAATGGGATATACTTGGCAAACGATCGGTCCATTATTGTGTTGCCAAGATTAGCAGTCTTGTCTTGGCCATTAATTGGCTGGCCATTCATCGGCCAATTCATGGTAAATGCATTGCTGGCCATTTAATGGCTGCCGTTCAATGGCCGATCCTTGGAAAATTCATGGCTGGCCATTTAATGGATACCATTCATCGGCCAATTCATGGCGATTTCATGGCTGGCCATTTAATGGCTGCCGTTCATCGGCCAATTCATGGCAAATTCATGGCTGGCCATTAATGGCTATCAACCATCAGCTAATTTTTGACAAAAAAAAAACAAGACAATAGAAAAAAAATGATCATACAGTTGCTGAAGCAACTGTGCCTTCCCTGCGGGGGGAATTTTAATTTCTTCTTCAATATATATTAAAATTCGTGACTACAAATTTATTTCATTCTCTATTGTTACAATGATTATTATTACAGCTAAAATTTATTTAATTTTCATTCATTTTGCTTGTTCCTTCTTTTTGTTTTTTCTTCATATTCAGCAATTTTTTCATTATATTTAGTAATTTTTCCTCTATATTTGCTGATATTTTCCCATATTTATTCCTTTTTTTTTCTTTATAATATTCACTGATTTTTCTTTGATATTTTTCTATTTTTTTCTACATTGTTCTTTACATTTACTGATATTTTCCCATATGTATCGTTTTTTTCTTCATAT
Source organism: Aphidius gifuensis (assembly GCF_014905175.1). Classification (NCBI taxonomy): domain Eukaryota; kingdom Metazoa; phylum Arthropoda; class Insecta; order Hymenoptera; family Braconidae; genus Aphidius; species Aphidius gifuensis. Next base: position 9,107,151 of record NC_057791.1, on the reverse strand, counting down.
TCAGTGATTTTTCCTTCATATTTACTGATGTTTCCCTGATATTTTCCCATAATTATAAGAGTTTATTTTATATTTAGCGCTTTTTTCTTTATTTTTTGCTGATATTTTTCCATATTTATCGGTTTTTTCTTTATATTCAGTAATTTTTCCTTCATATTTACTAATATTTTCCTATATTTATCGTTTTTTTTCTTTATATTCAGTGATTTTTCTATATTTTCCTTCATATTTGATGATGTTCCCCATATTTATCGTATTTAGATTAAGGGACTTAGAAAATTTTAGGGGAGGGGGGGGGGGGTCCAGGTGAAAAGCGAAAACAATAGGAAATTAAAATTCCCTAAAAAAAAATCAACAATGGAGCATTAAAATTAAATGAATAAATAAATATATTTGTATTTGAATAATCATCTTCAAAAAAGTCTACCAAGTCTACGAGTGAACTTAATTACTACAAGAGAACAAAAAACTTCCAAAATATATATATCGCGCTCGTGGCTCAGTTAGTTAAAGCATAGGTTAGTGTAGGTTTAGGTTTTCGGTCGAGAGTTCGCGCCCGGCGAGAGGCAGGAAAAAAAAAAATTAGCGTGTTGCGAGTACGCGCGGGGGAAGTGAAACTTCTTTCAGAGTAGTTTCATGTCACGCTGAATATTAATAATAATAATAATAATAATATTAAAACTGACAATAATATTCAAATATAAATATTATTAGTTAATAATAATTATTAGTTTTTATATTTCGAATATTATTATTATAAATTTTATTATTTATATCGTCACATTAATGGAAGAAGGGCGTAAGTGCCATTTTTAGGAATTTTTTTTCTTTTAAAAGAAAAAGGGCGTGAGTGCGAATTTATAAATTTTCGGGCTTTGCATCCAATTTTAAGGCTTAAAGAAAAAAAAAAGTGCGTATGTTCAGGGACTTACGCCTTTTTTCCATTCTCAAAATCATTTTTAATAAAAGATGAAGATTTGTAATTATTTTTATGTTTTTCTTATTGATAATAAATTATGTATAATTATCAGTAAACAATCAATAATTTAAAAAATCCTGCCATTAAATAAATTTCAAATAAAATTGAAAATATGCCCTTCATCTTTTATCAAAAATTATTTTGATAACGGGAAAAAAGGCGTAGATCCTTGGACATACGCCCTTTATCCTTTATCAAAGGTTGTTACGCCAATTTTCCTTCTTTTTTAAGTATTAAAATTAGATGAAAAACCCGAAAATTTATAAATTTTCACTTACGCCCTTTTTTCTTTAAAATTGACGTTTTTGGCACTTACGCCCTTCATTCTTTAATGCGACGATATAATTGATACCATCGATATTATTACTAATATTATATTGATATTATTGTTAATCATAATATTATTGGAGTTATTATTATTTATAATAATATTATTCATATATAACCATAGTATAAATAAAATAATAATTTCAAAAATATCATCGATAATAATACTATCAATATAATATTAGTAATAATAACAATAATATTATCGATTTATAATAATATCAGTGATATCAATAATATGAATAATAATATTGACAATAACATTCATATATAAATATTGATAATTATTAGTATTGATATTCAAAATATATATTATTATTATAGATATTATTATTAATATCAATACTATTGTGAATAATTGGTAATATTATCAAAATTATTGTTGTTATAATTATCATTTATATATATTTATAATAATTTTATTGTTATTATAATAATGATTCTTTAAACCCGCGAGATAACTATTGCTTGATACGTTTAAATGAATTTTTTTTAAAAATCAATTATTTAAGTATTAAACTCAGTTGAACTGTTTAATAATATTTAAATAAATAAACAAACGAAAAGTCGCACACGCATACACACATAGCAGCTGACGCTTCGAGTTTATACGCTATATATAGTGCATGTATAATGCTTGCCGGTATAGCAGAGAGTATGGCAGAAAGTATACACTATACGAGAGAACGTCGACAAACGAGCATACGGGAGAGTAAACGCGAGAGTATACGCGAGCGCGTAACGCTAGCAGGGCCTCGAATTTTTTTGCTACCCTCCGTAAAGAAGTTTCACTTCAAAAAACATTTATTATAAAATAAAACAGAGTTGGACTCGATAATCTATATATGCAATTGAAAAAAAAAATATTTTTTTTATCTATAAAATAAGAATTCGCAAGTAATGGGCCAATCTTTTGCAAATTTTAATGGACCAATCTTGGCAAATTCTTTAATGGGCCAATCTTGGTAAATGTTAATGGGCCAATAATGGCAGCCAATATAAGAATGGTGCCGGCGCCCCGGCGTATGAGGGCCCTTGGAACGGCAGAATTTCGCCATGCATCGGCCGTTGCATGGCCGTGTTGTAGTCTCCTACACGGGGTTGACAATGATATAATGTAATATATATATATATATAACAGTTGAACTGAACACACACACTCTGATAAATTCAACAATGAGTTCTGTAAGACTTTTTGCAAATTCGGAAAAAGTGTATATCTGTACGGTTATATGTATTTTAGTTATAAATGTACTAACACGCGTTTTCTAGATTTTAGAACAGTCGTTCTGGATTTTTGTCTTAATTTTTTCAGAGTATTCAAGTCGTGACTCTTTAGAATAATTGTTTAAGTAGTCACAATAATATCAAACACTTTGGGCAATAAAAGAAAATGTTATTAATTTATTCAATATTGTATCATACATGAAAACATCAAGTGACATCAATTAGTAAGAAATGATTGCAAGGACGCGTGCGAAAAACAAAATTGGACCCTGAGGGGGTAATTACGTGTACATCGAAGAAATTTGAAATAGGCGTATTCGATAAATCGCTCGTAACTTGAACTGGCTGCTTCGTTAAGTGTAACATAACATATAACACGCGTATGTTAAATTGACAATCCGGTCATGATAGGAACGGAAAAAGAAAAAAGGGGACAATTTGATGAGAGGGTATCGCTTACGAATTATTATAAAACTTATATGGCACGCAGTGGTATCAGCCATGACCTCCTGTGGGGTACGATATCAAATATACAATAGATTCGAACCAACTGTCGCATTTTAGTTTATTCCATCCTTATCTATCATAATATAAGTTCAACAAGGAGATAATATCGGAATAAAAACACAGATGACAAAGCAGCATTTACGCGTGCTTTATGGGCCGTCAAATTAAAAGATTCTTCACTTGATTTCCTAAAAATAAATTTACTATTACTGTGATTTGATCTGGCAACAACAATATAATAAGTCGAATAGAATATAACTTCTGTAATGGGCCTTCTATACTATCAGATCGTCATTCTACTGAAATTTCATGATGAATTAAATAGAAAATTCTTCAACAGAAAAAAAAAAAATTAAATAGCGAATAATTTTTTTTTTCATTTTTTTGACGCGTAGTGGGTTATTGCATGTAGACCCTCAATTATCAATAGTTTTGAACTTACAGAATTTTATATACCAAACTAAATTTTTGGAACCTATGAAGGGTAGAAGAGAAATTCACATACTTTTACGAATATTCGGCTGTAAATACCCTGAGTGGAAATCCGATCAGGCTCACTGGAATTGACCTCAGATCCTGATCAAAAATTGATCGAGTTACTTTATTTTAGGAAGCTTGATTGAATCCTGATCGAGATTTGATCTAGATGCTTTTTTCCGTTTACTTCTCTTTTAATTATTATTTAATGCAATAAAAAATGGATAAGCTAAAAATTTACGGCCCTATTTATTCTTTTTTTTCAAATATAACTCATCATAACTTACTTGAAAATAATTGTTGAATCATTTTGAAATTGAAAATATATGTTGATGAAAACATAGCGATGCATTTAGTGTTAATAAAAATTTGATTCGCCGATATCGTTTATTCATAATTTAGTGTTTATTTGATAGCAGTCGGAAACGACGTTTGTTAAAATTTAACGAGAATAATTATCTAGAGAATCTCAATACTTATAAATACTTTTGAGTGACAACTTTGTTTATATCATAAAGTTTTTTTGTGAAATATCAGACATTTTTATCGATAAACAAAAAAGATATAGGTTTTACAACAAATTGCACGGCTTTCTTAAAGTTTTGGCAAAAATATCATGAGTAAATGGATAAATCATATTTTTAACATAATTTATCTTCAATATGCAATAATTTTAATAAATACGAGATATGTCTTTAATATATAATTTAATGTATAAACTTATGAAATGGATATATTCTGAATATACCCTACATACAATAATGTAAATATACAGATGATGTAAATAGATCTTTTTCTCATTTATTGTTTCATGTAAATCATGAATATCCTCGATTTATGGAAAATATAATTAGGATATAAAGAGTATACATACGTAAATTATATTAATTTTGGCCAAAAATGCTATATCCAACACGGAGAGAAATTTTAAGTAAATATTACTGAAGCGTAGTAGTAGAATTGATTAGTGACAAAGAATCTCGGACTTGTTCCTATATATATATATATAATTAATTATTCCCTCTCTATATCTTGAAATTTTACTGAAGGCTTTATACGGATAAAAATTTTTAGCTGTACCCGTGTAGGAATCGCCAAGCATGGAAACATGGCCATACACTGGCCGATAAACGGCAGCCCATGATTGGTAGCCAAGCAAGGGCCATTAATGGGATATACTTGGCAAACGATCGGTCCATTATTGTGTTGCCAAGATTGGCAGTCTTGTCTTGGCCAACGTCTGGCCATTAATTGGCTGGCCATTTAATGGTTACCATTCATCGGCCAATTCATGGTAAATGCATTGCTGGCCATTTAATGGCTGCCGTTCATTGGCCGATCCTTGGCAAATTCATGGCTGGCCATTTAATGGGTACCATTCATCGGCCAATTCATGGCAAATTCATGGCAAATTCATGGCTGGCCATTTAATGGCTACCGTTCATCGGCCAATTCATGGCATATTCATGGCCGGCCATTTAATGGCTGCCGTTCATCGGCCAATTCATGGCAAATTCATGACTGGCCATTAATGGCTGCCGTTCATTGGCCGATCCTTGGCAAATTCATGGCTGGCCACTTAATGGCTACCGTTCATCGGCCAATTCATGGCATATTCATGGCTGGCCATTTAATGGCTGCCGTTTATCGGCCAATTCATGGCAAATTCATGACTGGCCATTAATGGCTGCCGTTCATCGGCCAATTCATGGCTGGCCATTTAATGGCTGCCGTTCATCGGCAAATTCATGGCTGGCCATTTAATGGCTACCGTTCATCGGCCAATTCATGGCAAATTCATGGCTGGCCATTTAATGGCTGCCGTTCATCGGCAAATTCATGGCTGGCCATTTAATGGCTACCGTTCATCGGCCAATTCATGGCAAATTCATGGCTGGCCATTAATGGCTGCCGTTCATCGGCCAATTCATGGCAAATTCATGGCTGGCCATTAATGGCTACCAACCATCAGCTAATTTTTGACAAAAAAAAAACAAGACAATAGAAAAAAAAAATTCAACAATGGAGCATTAAAATTAAATAAATAAATAAATATATTTGTATTTGAATAATCATCTTCAAAAAAGTCTACCAAGTCTACGAGTGAACTTAATTACTACAAGAGAACAAAAAACTTCTTTACGGAGGGTAACGACAAAATTCGAGGCCCCGCTAGCGTCACGCTGAGTGTCACACGCTCTGTTATACTCTCTGTTATACGCTCTGTCACAAGCGGATAAAGAGGGGATAATTACATAGAGAGAGTGGAGAAGCTGGCAAGCATACAACTATAGCGTATGATAGCGTACAAACTCGGAGCGTCAGCTGGTTTGTGTGTATGCATGTGCGACTTGAAACTTTGTTTTTTTATTTGAATATTATTAAACAGTATACCTAACTGAGTATAGATCATATTCAAAATATTAATATTGATAATACTATCAATATTATATCGTAATTAATATTATTATTATTATTATAAATATTATTGTTTATAAAATTATTGTTATTATTATTATTCATACTATAAATATATATAAATGATGATAATTATAACAACAATAATTTCGATAATATTATCAGCTATTCAGAATAGTATTGATAATAATAATATCTATAATAATAATATTTTAAATATAAATACTAATTATTATCAATATTTATATATAAATGGTATTTTTAATATTATTATAATTTTTATTATTATTACTATTGATATTATTATTATCAATGATATTTTTGGAATCATTGTTATTTTATTCATACTATGGTTATATATGAATAATATTATTATAAAAATTTTTGTTTGTTGATATCTAATAAATAAATAATTATAATAATTTATCTCATATACCCGATAATAGCATTCTTCACAATCTTCAATTTGGTTCTAATACGAACTTTCTAACTATATTAATTTATGAGATATGACCATTTTATTAAATTTATATAGTGAATTTAATACTATAGGCTTCGTCTACGTAATAACAATAATTCCAATAATATTATGATTAACAATAATATCAATATAATATTAGTAATATCAATGGTATAAATTATATCGTTGCATTAAAGGATGAAGGGCGTAAGTGCAAATTTATAAATTTCCGGGTTCTTCATCTCAATTCAAGACTTAAAAAAAAAAGGGAAAAAGGGAGTAAATGTCCAAGGATTTACGCCTTTTTTCCGTTATCAAAATAATTTTTGATAAAAGATGAAGGTCGTATTTCCAATTTTATTCAAAATTTATTTTATGACAGGATTTTTTAAATTATTAATTGTTTACTGATAATTATAAATAATTTATTATTAATAAAAAAAACATGAAAATAATTACAAATCTTCATCTATTATTAAAAATGATTTTGATAATGGAAAAAAAGGCATAAGTCCCTGAACATACGCCTTTTATTCTTTATAGAAGGTTGTTACGCCTTCTTCTTTTTTTAACCATAAAATTAGATGAAAAACCCGAAAATTTATGAATTTGCATTTACGCCCTTTTTCTTTCAATAAAAAAAAATTCCCAAAAATGGTACTTACGCCTTTTTTCCATTAATGCGACGATATTAATAATAAAATTTATAATAATAATATTTGAAATATTTATACCAATAATTATTAATATTTATATTTGAATATTATTGTCAGTATTAATATTATTTTATTATCATTATTATTATTATTAGTATACAGCGATGTATCCAGCGCGACATGCAACTACTCCGAAAGAAGTTTTACTTCTCCCGCGCGTAGTCGTAACACGCCAATTTTTTTTAGTATATCTTTTTTTTTTTTTTAATTCAATTAAATCACTTTAATTGAATAGTTTTCAATCAATTAAGAATATAAACAATAAATAAATAAAAGAAAAAAAAATCATTATATATGTACAGTTCAACATGAAAATAATAATATTACTGTTTTCAAATAAAAAATAAATTCTAAACAACAAAGGATTTTTTTTTTTTTTACATTCACATGCTCATAACTCAAAAACTGAGAGAAAAATAAAAAAAAGTCTTTTATTCACTGAAAAACATTTCTTTTTTTAGGAGAAAACGTCTTAGCAGTATATTGTTTGAAAAAAGAAGAAAACAGTTTATTATAAACAATAATTGGTTTGTAATGAGAAAAAGAAAAGTCTTGATATAAACAATGTTCTGTTTGTTTCATGATGATAGTGTCTTGTTTTGAACGATAGATGTTTTGCTTCAAAAAGGATACTTCTAAACGTAAACCACATTTTTTCTTGACACAAATGAAATTCTGTTTTTTTTATGCAGAGCGCGTCTTGTTTTAAACCATAGAATGGTTTGCTTCAAAAAGAATACTTCTAAAAATATGCCACTAGCTTCTTGTTGAAAACGGTCGTTGATTTATAACAAGCCAATCAACTACTTATTTCAAACGACAAAATGTTTGATGCACACGATCAATTGATTAAATATTTAAATAAAAAAAAAAAAAAAAGACTTGGTAACGTTTGTCGGGGCGTGTGGCCCTTGTCAGCCGTTGAAAATTAGATATTTGCAATTCTTCGGTTAGGGCCATGGTTATCTTAATTGTTCTTAATTTTAATTTTATGGTTTATTAATAATAAAATTTTTCAAAAATAGATTTTGATGTTTATTGTTTTTTTTTCTTAAAAACTATCGGAAATAGCAGAGAGAAACCCAGAATGCGGGCGATAGAGTCGTCGAAGACGCATTCTTAAAGCCTAAAGTGATGCCTCTCAGTCAATTAGCTCGTAAGTTATGAATTTTTTCCTTTTTTCGTTCTAGAATATCATACTGCGGCTGAGTCTATGGCTCCTAGCCTCCGTATATGTATATTGATTTCATTTTAGTAGAACATTGATGATACAAGTTGATGGAACCGAATTTTTCTTTTTCCTAACTAAAGAACCTAACTGCCTCGAGCGGGAATCGAACTAGGGTTAAACTGGTCAGAAAGTTAACAGGTTACCGATGCGCCACAGAACCGAACATGATAATAGTAGTTTATCAGTTATACATCAAGAACGTTCAGATACAATTAATAAATTAGATATACAAAAGATACAATTATCATTATTTTTTAAGTTGCAATAATAATTCTCTACATTGAAAAAGTCTCTAGATATATTACTGGTATCCCATTTTCATCGACTAAGTTATTTTTAAGTTTCATATAATTTTGATATTTTTAATTTAATTGATTAATAACTTTCAATCGACTTGTAAACAACAAAATTTGACAGTATATAATGAACATGTATTATGTCCGCACTTGATAAAAATGAGATACCAGTAATGTATCTAGGGACTTTTTCAATTTGGAGAATTATCACTGCAACTTGGCTGTCAAAAATGCTAAATTGTATTATTCTTTTCGACCTTAAAAATAAAATCATTAAAATAAATAAAATAAACATTATTAATAATAAATTATATTAATTCAATTGAAAAAAAAAATTGAATAAAGATGATGGATAATTTTATTCGCTATAGATTAAGAAAAATGTTTATTCGAGAAAAATTTAAAAAAAGAAAAATTCACCTCATAATTTTGTTAAATGTATTTTTTTTCAATCAATATTTATTATTAATATTATTTGAATAATATCTACAATATGTCCACATGCATATATAATAAACAATTTTCGAAAGGATTGAATCTGGCACTAAACAATTAATTTTGTTGTTAGCTCGCATCACTAGTTTGTGTTAATATTGTGTTAATGTGTGTGATATTGTCAAAAATAAAAGATGGATACCATCATTTTTGAATCCGATATTGTCTTATACGCCATGCAGTGTTGATAAGACCCGAATACTTTCTTTAGAAAATAATTTAGGTAATACATTTAATTATTCCCAAGTGAAAAAATATATTTATTGGAAATATAAAATAAATTTAATTTATATTTAAAATATATGTGAATTAAATTTGATTAATGTTTTAAAAAATATAAATTAAATTTAATTTACATGTAATTTGTATTTAATTCATATGTAATCTATATCTATACAAAAAGTAAATTTATTTCATATTTTTGAAAAATATAAATTAAATTTAAAGTACATCCGAATTTTTTTTTTGCAATGTCGAAAAAAAAAAAATTTTAAGTAAATTTATTTTATGTTTTGAAAAAATATAAAATACATTTACTTTTTGTATAGATATAGATTACATATGAATTAAATGTAAATTAAATGTAAATTAAATTAAATTTATATTTTTTAAAACATTAATTAAATTTAATTCACATATATTTTAAATATAAATTAAATTTGTTTTATATTTCCAATAAATATATTTTTTTTACTAGGGTTTCGTGGAAGTTAGTTTTGTAGCCCTATTCGATCCTCATATCAAGAAATTCCTTGTTATTTCTATTATTATTTATCAGCTTTTGAGATAAATGCCGTCATTACAAGTTTTGTTTAGTTAAGTTCGATGTTATTTTTAAACACTCCCTTTAATTAAAGCCCATGTTCAACCTCTCTAAGTTATGCCAACTTTCATTTATTATATAAAAGAAAAAGTTTAATTTTTTATCAAGCTAACACAAGGCTCTATGTCAAATATAGTCTTTATATTTAAAAAAAGTAAACTGTTGGATATCTTCTTTGTTGATTATGTTCTTCTAACAAAGTTACTAAATTGACCAAAAGATTCGTTCAATGATCTGTTCTATTAATTTGAAAAACTTCCATCAGCTACTTCAATTATCATAAACCAATGGTTTTTGTTATTCTACACTGAGAAAACAAACTAACATTTTTTACTGTGCTAGCAAGGTAATTGTCGTAAAAAAAAGATTTGTCTACCTACAACTACATTTTTGC